>NW_023626818.1:0-408 GCF_014905685.2 Nematolebias whitei | reverse complement strand
TCCATCCTCCTGGTCCTGTTGATCCATCCTCCTGGTCCTGTTGATCCTGGATCATCAGATCCTGACATGTCCCCGTCCTCTGAGGACACATTTTCATCTGTCCCTCATCTCACTCGCCTCATTTCTGTTTCTTCCTCAGTCTCTGAAATTACAACGTCACTGTTAGAATGAAGATTATTGTTCAATAAAAATATGACATGTCTTATTGTAACACTATTCGTGCCAAAGTTTAATTTAGAACAACACGTGTGCTCACTGGTCAGATCACTGGTCAGGTCACTGGTCAGATCACTGGTCAGGTCACTGGTCAGTGGAAGTTCTGCTGTTCTTCTCATCTGGTTCTGGTCCATGAACAAATGGATGAACCTCCTTCAGTCTCACTCGTCCTCACTGTGTCTCTGTGAACTG
>NW_023626817.1:0-2768 GCF_014905685.2 Nematolebias whitei | reverse complement strand
ACCACGTCGTGTTCAAGACAGCTGAGACATCGCCCTCGGTATAAAAGTTTTATTTGACAAACAGGGGTTACAGATATTCAGAGACAAACAATTACATTAGTAAAATATATGCATATGATTGGAGCATTAAAGAACGAACCGTCTCGGTCTGGTCTTCCCCGGAAATGCCCGCTGAGCGTGTGTCATTTCCGGCTTTTATAAAAGCTTGAAAAATCTAGCTCCTCTGATTGGTTTAGCCCTTCAGTTGCCATGGTTACTGGTGTAGCCCGCCCCCTGAAGGACGTTAGTTTAAAAAGTTTATGGCACACTGAAATCGTTCTTTGTTTTAGCTCTTTTTGTTTAACGTGATTATACCTTAGTGATACCAAATGATTTTAGTTAAAGTTGTTTATTTCTAGGAATAATTAATAACTATTAATTATTATCTAACTCATGTTTGCGTGTTCTTACTTGATCCCTTTTTATACTTCTGTTTTAGTTTAGTTGCTTTAGTTGGATTTTACTTAGTCAAACTACATTAAGTCTAAATTAAAGAGATGTGTTCTAGCTTTATTTATGTTAATCAGTCTGCTATCTGGCATGATTTGATTGCTTGTAATATATCAAATGTGAACTTGTAAAATTATCATTAGCTAATATAAGATTATATGTAAAGGTAAAATAGTTAGAATTAGTACACATTTTCTATAAATATAGTGCAACCCTGGAAGAAAGACACACACACTTTGTATAACATGACATTTGAATGCTTGATAGGAAATATAAAAAGGTATAAAAATATGAAATCCAACAATCCCTCTTTTGATCTCCCCATATTCATGGGAGATCACCCCTTTTTGGATTTGTCCATATGGAAGTGACCCAAACTTACTGCAACCCTCCAGGGGTCCTGGACCAGACCCCTGGTTCAAACCCTTCAAAACCTGTAAAAAATACCAAATGCATAAACCTTTATAAAAATACAAAAAACTACAACACTCCTAGTAAGAGATAAATGCCCAACACACTAAAATAAGTAAAACTCCACCCTAATACCAAAATTGACCTTTTTTTAAACCACCTTTGAAATATCTCGTGGTATTTTAGAATGATTAAATGCCCAATTGAATGGAGTAAAATTTTGAATAGTTAAGAGTTTCCAATTGAATCCATGACCCTTCTCTGGTTGTTCCTCAGAATGACTGAAAGGAAAGACAAGACACTCATATTAAACAGGAAAAGACAACACCCTCAATTTAAACAGGACTATCTAGCAGGTCTTCAGTTCTTGAGCTTGCGGTGGGAGGCCTTGTTCGTCCACAAGGGTCCTTTTGGTGCTCGGCGGGATTCGGCCCGCGGAGATATCTTCATGTAAAGTCCTCAGAACCTTTGTCAGTCTGATCAGACATTCTAAATGACGTGTGTGTGCATTGGGACAAAACTAAAATCAGTTTGACGCGTCTTCTGTTCTTCACGGTCAGGGCTGGTAATCTTCCATCCTTACCCGTTCCACCTGACTGACCGACTTAGGCAGAGCGGAGACTTCTTCTCCAATGTTTGCTACTGCCTTTTTCCTACCAGAACAAAGGGGCAAAGAGTGAGCTCCCACAAAGGTCCTGTCACCTCCTCCAGGTGTAGCGGGGAGCTGTCCTCAGATCACCCTCCATCTGGTCCAGCGATCGATTCCGCTCCTCTCCAGGAGCGCACTGGTTGTGGTCGTAACAGGTGTCACTCTCATTCTGGAGACCGATGGCGTGTGATGTTCTCTTCACCACCTGGTGGCGTCCTATCCCTCTTTTCAGCAGGACCCAGTCCGGTGTGATGGTCCGTAGTCAATCTCCTCGGTCAGAGATTCTCCCTCCTGATGAGAAAAGCTGGACACCAAAGCTTGCGAATTGTTAAACACCCTGCATGGCCTTTTGATTATTTTATCTGTGGGATCCATGACCCATTTGTGGGCCTGGTCAAAAAACTGACTGTGGTTACTTCCTAGTGAGTAAAACCTGTTTCTTAATTATTGGACACCCTGATGGTTATTATTGCTACTGATAATGTGTACTCTTACACTGTAATGTTATAATAAAACAGAACTTGTAAAACTGAAATAAAATGCTATTCTTACATTCATCTATACACTTGAAACTGAAATGAGGTACATCCAGGACTTCTCCAGGGATACCTGTGTACTCTCGTCCCATCTTTCACCCTTCCAAGCCTTTGCAGTCAACAGGTCTACCTACAATTAGTAAAGTTAAACATACACAACAACAATGCACAACAACACCCTGCAATAAGCATTCCCCCACGCCGGCCTCCCTCCTCCTGGAGCCTGTGGAAGGAACTTCATTAAATCGCTTGCGCCAACAGCATCAATCAAAATACAATATAACCTTAAAAGTTTAAACAACTGACATATACACTGTGGAAACAAGAGGAATTTAATCTTCCCTCCAGGTACCTGTCTGTGCTAGAGGGGGAAGAAAGAGCAAGGAAGAAAAAGAGAGATAGAGGAAAAAATAAAAGAGAGAGAGAGAGAAAAAATGTGGTTAAAATACTTTGTTCATGAAACCTTTTATTAGCCCAATTAAACTATTTAAGTCCAGTCCAGTCAGTCAAGTCAGTGGTGTTTAAAAATACCGAATCACCCCATTTCCCCTTAACCTTTGCTCAAATCCACTTCAGGCTAGGGGCGTCCCCCTTTTCTGGAATCTGTACACATTACAACAAAGAAAGAGAAAGATACTTTTGTTAAACCGATATATACAAGTGCATTTTCAAATGTCAATGTG
>NW_023626816.1:0-2768 GCF_014905685.2 Nematolebias whitei | reverse complement strand
ATATGTATGTATATATATATATATATATATATATATATATGTGTGTGTGTGTGTGTGTGTGTGTAGGAGACAGAATCTAAAACTTTTGATATAACCTAGCCTACAAAGCCCTCAACAACCTAGCTCCATCTTATATTCGAGCTTTTATTGTTCCATATTTTCTTAACAGAGCAATTTGCTCTCAAACAGCAGGCTTACTTGCAGTTCCTAGAGTTTCAAAGAACAGAATGGGAGGAAGATCTTTCAGTTATCAGGCTCCTCTCTCGTGGAACCAACTTCCAGTTTCTGTCTGTGAGGCTGACACATTGTCCAGTTTTAAGACTGGGATTAAGACTTTCCTTTTTGATAAATCCTATAGTTAGGGTTGGCTTCTTATGCTGCCATAGACTTAAGACTACTGGAGGATAAATTAACCCAATTTCCTTAGATGAATTGTTAAAACTGAAGTTTTCATTTGATGCTATTTCTATCTTAACACGCAATTCTCGACCTGCCATTGTGTATCTGTTCCTCTCAAACCCAGCTGGTCTAAGCAGATGACTGCTTGTCCTGAGCCTCAACATTTTTGTTAATATCTGGATAATTTCAGATCTATCAGGGCACAAACATCCTATTAATCCTCTCAGTCCAACTTCACGTTGCTCTTTAAAGTTATCCATTTAATAACAACAGACGGGGTCGTGGTAGTTCGGTGGTCAGTGCCACGGTCTTGTAATCCTGTGGCTGCAGGTAAGAGTCCAGGGTGCATTTGGTGTAAAATAACAGCCCAATTGTTCATACAGGTTTGCCAATTGACGCAACCCAATGCGAAGAAAGCAGCTAAAAGAATTTCACCAACAGTTATATACTATGTATTTTCTGAATCATTAATCCAACACACAGGTGAAAAATGAAAAAGGTGCATCATCTAAACAAAACTTATACAGTAAATACAAAACATATGTTTTATTGTGATTGTATTGCAACTGCAGCATACTGTATTTGTCCTCAAGGTACAGGCTGGATAATTTTTTTTTATTATTGTGTAGTGAGTCACGTGGGTACGTGCCACTAGTTGTATGACAAATATATGTGGTATATATTTATGCATACTTTTCACGAGTTCTTCATTTTTCTGACTGTAATGCCGTGCATTGAATTTAAAGGAATGCGAACGAGAGACGTTATTATCTTTGACCCATCAAATGAATGGAGTCATTTATTTTCAGAATCAAAGTTTAACATCAAACATTTACATTAATTTGACAAAATATGAAAATAATAACAGACAGTTTCACAAATAATGAACTTCAAATCACTCGGCGGTGATTTGAGGACTTTGCTTCAGATATTTCTAAAAATATCTGTACTGATTTATGAGAGAGAGGTGAGTTTAAGAGGAAATTGAGATTTATCTTACAGAGGAATATGTGAGGGAATTTAATCTGTTTGACCAGAAATTGCACGCTCCCATCAGGTATCTCAGCTTGTCCCAGGTACACTTTAGTCGAAGAAGAAACCGTTACCTTGTTGACGATCGATCACCTCAGTAAGAATCCTTTTCAACTGATATCAGCGTCTCCGTTGAGAACAGCTAAAATCCTTGGAGAGTCGTGCGTGGTTAGTTCAAACAGAATCATAATCCCAAAACGTCTCTGGATTCTCGGCAACTCTGACTCTTCATTGTCAGCAGCTCTCAGACTCTTTCAGATCTTCTCAGACTCCAACTCCAAAACTCTCCATAACTCTAGTTCTCTTCTGAACTCCTTGAGAACTTTTTCATTCTCCGAATCTTTTCCATTCTAACATGAACTGGGAAGTTGCCACATTTTATTTGGGTCGACTTCCGGTTCAATTTAGAGCTTTCTGATTCGTGGATGTACCAGAAAGAGGTGTGGTTTTTTGACGTAAGTTATTATCAAAAGTCAAGGATTGTTTTCAACATACAGAAAAGATTATTGCAGTCGACCAGACTTCGTGGAGTCTCACACTTGGTAATCTTTTCAAATAGTAAAACATGACATTTCTTCTTCAGTAAACATTTAGTTGACCGAAGCTTCAACTTTCACACACTTACGACTTGGCTCATTTCAGACAGAAAATCAAGAAATGCATATTCAGGTGATTTCTTCTTTGAATGAGGAATAAAAATCATTACTTACTGTTTATGTAAAATAAAAATGAGTAGTTCTTTTCAACCTGTAAGCATTGAGTGAAACTAACACAATTTGATTATCAAACATTTGTAAAACAGTAATGATTATAGAGGATTGTCTTTTCTGCTTGATTAATTCAAGAAAGAAAGCGATCAGATGGCTCAGACTTATTCAGATCAATGAAAATAACAGTCTCTGTCCATCTGGTAGATTTGAGGTCATCAGGGTCAGATGAGGGTCAGATCATCAGGCCATCTAGTTCACTACAGTCCCCCCTTTGGAAATCATCACCTATCCATGGGGATGAATTCCAACCGTGAACTTAGACCTTCAAATGTCCTTGAGCTTGATGTAATCCAGCAAGGAAGACCAAAGTCAGAAGTAATCCAGCAAGGAAGACCAAAGTCAGAAGTAATCCAGCAAGGAAACAAAGTCAAGGTAATTCCACAATGTTCTTGGTATTCCATTGTGTTGATTATAATCCCATATCGTCTCGATAATTCCATTGTAGCAATGCTTTAACCCCTTGGAAACAGAGTCTGTAATCCATTGGAAAAAGTCATATAATCCACAACGGTAAATCCACAGCGATTGGAAGTGTTGATTAATCAGCATACAGAGGGGTACCCTTGG
>NW_023626815.1:0-2769 GCF_014905685.2 Nematolebias whitei | reverse complement strand
TTTTTCTGTTAAAAATTGTAACGAAACAACCCCCTGAGCTGCACAGAGAACGGCGCTCCGTGACAAAACGTCTTTCTAGCTATTTAAAACAACTCGTTCGAAGCTCCAGAACCGAGTCGGAACCACAGAACCGAAGCGGACCAGAAGCGTCCGGAACACAGTTTAAACAGAATGAAGCGTTTCCACAGCTCAAAGCCAGCTTAAGTTACACATACAGACGTACAATTCAGCTTTATAAAGACTTGTGACTCAATTTCAGCTTCTCTGTGAGCTTTCTGAGCATCACAGACCAACACGCTCAAAAACATGCAGCGTTTCGCTTCAGGCGGTGCAGCTCCAAGCGCGCAGCTCCGGCTGCGTAAAGACGCACGGTTCAACTGTTATTTTATAACACATGCCAACATGAAAATCAATTAGCACACTAGTTACAGTCCATTTATGAGCACGTGACGGGCCACCAATTGTAGATGAACAGATGCTGGGATGTATTCATCATTTAACGCGAGTTCCTCATTTTTCTGGACTGAATAAAACGTGCATTGAATTTAAGGAAATGCAAACGTGAGACGTCATTTAGATTTGACCCATCAAAATGAATGCGGTCATTTATTTACAGAATCAAATTTAACATCAAACATGTACATTAATTTGGCAAATTATGAAAATAACAACAAAGCAATCAATCAGGAAAAATCATACGGCCATGATTTTTCCGTTGCTGCACCACAGACATGTATAAAACTGTACAACTATGACTTTTACCCACACGGATGTGAATAAGCACTTTACACAGACATTTCTAAATATCTGGGAGAATTTCTACTTCATAGGAAAGTTTAAAGATGGAAAGAAGTTTAGAGGGAGTAAAGGATGGTGTGTGAGGGAAATTAAGTGTTTTCCAGAACCGACACTCTCCATCAGAAGCCCAGCTCGCCTCGGTACGCTTGGTAGGAAACTTGACCCATTACCTCTCTGATGATAATCAGCAGATATGGTGTTCCGTTAACGCTACCGGTCCAGCGTCTCCTTAGAATGGCTGTTGCCCGTCAGAAGTAGTGGCGAGGCTCTGTTCGACACATATTCACCTCAGTGGAAAATGTTATAATCCCATGGAACTCGGAAGAGCTTCGTTGTCATGTCAGGAACTCCAACAGCACTCCATCAGAACTCCAGAACTCTAGAAGTCTGACAACTCTCCAACTCTGAGTACCTGTGTGTCTCTCCGTGTCCCTGTGAGTCTGTGTAGACCAGGAAGTACTGACATTTTAAAGACTCTTTCCCGGTTCACTTTTTGGGATTTTTCATTGGTCAGAAACGACCAGAAGGGGTGTGTTTTTGTGACGTAAGAGGTTAGAGACAGCGAGAATTGTTATGAGACAGCTCAGAAATGTTCTCACAGACCGAGAGGGTTCTGTTTTGGCGTGCCTTAAGAAACAGGTGCAAAACATCTCTATTTACGTCTGAGAGGATTCTAAAACATGACAGTTTTAACATAACAACTTGTTTTTCGTTTGACTGTAACCTTGTAAACGCACACACTTGCTCATTCAAAAGCAGAAATCAGAAAAATGCATAATTACTCTGCACAGCTTTTAACATGAGAATAAAATCATTACTCAGTTAATAAAATTGATTAGTTCACTGCAACATCTAAAATGGTTTGAACTAAGACACTTTGATTATCAACATTTGTAAGATAGTAATGATAATAAAAAGAGAGTGTTCTTTTCACTTGAATCTTCAAGAAAGAAAGTCTCAGGATGGGTGAACCTGTATTTATGGAGTCAAATACATGAAATGACAGCTTCTGTCCCACAAGGTTCTAAAGGTCAAGAGTTTTGACCTTAGACTGGGTTTCGACGTAGGCTTAGTCCACTACATTTATATGTATGTATATATACTGTATATGTATGTATATGTATATATACATATGTATATGTATATATGTATATATGTATATGTATATATACTGTATATGTATATATCTATATGTATATATGTTTGTATATGTACATATACTGTATATGTATATATGTATATGTATATATACTGTATATGTATATATCTATATGTATATATGTTTATGTATATATACTGTATATGTATATATGTATATATACTGTATATGTATATATCTATATGTATATATGTTTGTATATGTACATATACTGTATATGTATATATGTATATGTATATATACTGTATATGTATACATCTATATGTATATATGTTTATGTATATATACTGTATATGTATATATGTATATATGTTTGTATATGTATATATGTATATGTATATATACTGTATATGTATGTATGTATATATGCTGTATTTATATGTATGTATATATACTGTATATGTATGTATGTATGTATATGTATATATACATATGTATATGTATATATATGTATATATACTGTATATGTATATATATGTATATATACTGTATATGTATATATATATGTATATATGTTTGTATATGTATATATACTGTATATGTATATATGTATATGTATATATATGTATATATGTATATGTTTGTATATGTATATATGTTTGTATATGTATATATACTGTATATGTATATGTGTTTGTATATATATATATATATATGTATATATACTGTATATGTATGTATTAGGGCATTAACAGAGTACTCAAGTAATCTACACATAGATTGCTAGGACATCTATCGAGGTTAAAAATGTAACGTCGGGTATCTGTAGTGACGTCATATTATGTGACCACCGTATGACCGTCAGGGGCGGT
>NW_023626814.1:0-2770 GCF_014905685.2 Nematolebias whitei | reverse complement strand
GTTGAGAGAGGACCGCCCCAACCCCAGTGTCAGAGGCGTCCACTTCCAAAATAAACTGGTGCGCGGGGTCAGGATGGCAGAGGATGGGCGCCGAGGAAAAGAGGGACTTGAGCTTAGAGAAGGCGGCTTCAGCCTCCGGGGTCCAGTGAAAGGCTCGGGCAGTAGAAGTGAGCTGAGACAGGGGGGCGGCGACACGACTGTAGTCTTTTATAAATCGTCTATAGAAATTCGCAAACCCCAGGAAACGTTGTAACTGCTTCCTGGATTCGGGAGTCGGCCAGTCGACTACCGCCCTGGTCTTTTCAGGGTCGGTTCGGCAACGACCACCCTCAAAAATAAAACCGAGAAAAGAGACAGTGGAGGTGTTAAACTCGCACTTCTCAGCTTTAACGAATAATTGGTTCTCCAGCAGCCGCTGAAGAACCAAACGAACGTGGGCCGTGTGTTGAGCGGGGTCGCGAGAATAAATAAGAATATCATCCAAATAAACGAACACAAAATTACCAATAAAGTCGCGCAGGACGTCATTAACGAGCGCCTGAAAAATCGTGGGGGCATTGGTTAACCCAAAGGGCATAAATAAATATTCGAAGTGGCCCAGAGGAGTGCGAAAAGCGGTCTTCCACTCGTCGCCCTCTTTAATACGGACGAGGTGGTACGCGTTTCGGAGATCAAGTTTAGAAAAGCAGGAAGCAGACTGTAACTGCTCCTGAAGAGAGTCAATAAGAGGAAGAGGGTATTTATTTTTAATTGTTATGTTATTTAAACCGCGATAATCTATACATGGCCGGAGTGACTTATCTTTTTTAGAAACAAAGAAAAAGCCCGCTCCCACAGGGGAGGTCGAGGGTCTAACAATGCCTGAGGCAAGAGATTCATTAATATAGTTAGTCATAGACTCCCTCTCAGGACCAGAAAGGTTATAGAGTCTGCTTGACGGCAAGGGGGCGCCAGGTAACAAGTCAATCGCGCAGTCGTAGGGACGATGAGGAGGAAGTGACAAAGCGCATTGTTTACTAAAGACGGCCGCCAGGTCGCGGTATTCTGCAGGAACCGAGGAAAGATCGATCTCCTCTAGAGGAGGCGTGTCACGAGGGGAAGCTTTAACAGCGGAGCGTAAACAATTGCTGAGGCACTTGTCGCTCCATTTATCAACACAGCCGCGCTCCCAGTTAATAACAGGGTTATGGTTACGAAGCCAAGGGAAACCTAGAATTACTTGAGGAGTATGAGAATTGAAAACGAAGAAATCAGTCATTTCATGAAGATTTCCCGACATAATGACATATAACTCGGTGGTCTTTAAATTAATACGGGTCAGCGTGTCTCCGGTTAAGCCGGCGACAGAAATTGACGGAATTTCGCGAGTCGGAAGAGAATATTCTTTAACTAAATCAGAGCTAATCAAATTTTGTTCAGCGCCTGAGTCAATAAGAGCTGAAAAAGAAAAGTGACGGTTTTGTGTTTGAATGACCATGGGAAGTAACAATTTAAATGGGGAGGTTAACGCAGACGTTCCCACCAGTAACTCCCGCTTTACTGGTGGAAGTTCTCGTTTCCCCGAAACGGACAGTGGGGCAGAAAGTAACCGGAATTACCACAATAAATGCAGAGACGGGCAGATACACGCCACTGTCTCTCTGCATGAGTCAGCCGTGCGCGCCCCACCTGCATAGGCTCGGGGGAGCGATCCCGTGAAGGGAAAGAAGATGATTGGCTGTGACCAGGAAGCAAGGAAGACTGGGAGTTGTAGTTCACAGGGGGCTATCTCGAAGAAAAGGACTCGTAGCGAGGGGTTGTAAACCCGGAAGTGGGGGAATTGTGGGAAACGTAGTGCCGCGGTGCAGGCTTGGGCTCACCTGGAGGAGTTAGAAACCCAGAAGTCGAGGGTCGATGGGAACTGTAGTTTGTTTCTCTTCGCCTCTCCCGGAAGCGGTCGTCGATTGAGATGGCAAGGTCTATCAGCTTGTCGAAAGTCTCGGGCTCATCTTGCGTGGCCAGCTGGTCTTTGAGAAAATCAGAGAGAGCGTTAAGGAAAATACCTTGGAGGGCGGGCTCGTCCCATCCTGTTTGGGCAGCAAGGATCCGAAACTCCAGAGCGAACTCCGAGGCATTACGACGGCCCTGTCGTAAGTTCAACAATCGCTTGGCGGCATTTGAAGCCTGCAGGGGACGGTCAAAAATCCTGCGAAACTCCCGAAGAAAGAGGGCATAGGAAGCAGGGGGGTTATCATGACTCAAGAGGAACGAGTGAGCCCACCGGAGAGCGTTACCTTTGAGCTGGCATACGAAGAAGTTGATTTTGGCTGTGTCCGACGAGAACTGGGAGGGAGCCCCCTCGAAGGCGAGTCGGCACTGGAGCAAGAAGCCGCCACATTGGTCAGGGTCTCCGGTGAAAAACTCAGAGGGTTTAATGAAAATTTGTTGAACAGGAGGAGTGGGACCAAGAGCCACGGGGGCTGACGGAACGACTGGAGCTGGGGAGGCAGAAGCTTGCAGCTGACGTTTAATGGAATAAATCATACCTCCGAGCTCCTGAAGGTTGGACTGGACCGTGGTCTGGTGAGTCAGCACCTGATGAATTACTTTGTCCATCCTGTCGATCCGCTCCTCCGCGGGAACGGGGGAGGTCTGCTCGCTCTTGGTCTCATTCTGGGTCTGTTGTGGCTGGAGCATTTCTGTTAGGAGTGCACGGGGAACCCAGATGATATGAGACCCAGAACGAGGCAGACACAGGGGAAATACAAAAGAACAGTGTTTATTATTTACA
>NW_023626813.1:0-2770 GCF_014905685.2 Nematolebias whitei | reverse complement strand
AATCTCTAACCAGAATAATCACTGTGAAGAATCACATCATGTTGCTGCTGATCTACTGTATTTCATGTTGCTGCTGATCTATTTCATGTTGCTGTGTTCATTCGTGCTCATCTGCTCACACAGACTCATGTTCATGCTGCTGTTCTGCATATTGCGTTTATTGTTTTTATATTATAAGTGCTTAGTGTATATTTAGTTGATGTTTTTCTTAGTTCATATCTTAGATCGTATTACAGTTTTTCTTTTAGATTTTATTGTTGGATGTAACTGGGACCCTGTATACATAATTTTGTTCCACCACATGTACCACATGTTATGCGGATGACAGTAAATAATATCTGTATCTGTATGTTGAAATTGACGGCAATGTAAAAGTTGAACCACTGTAAAAATTATGATGTACTAGGACAGCAGCAATCTACTGAAGTCTTGGCCTCGCTCAGATTAGCCGTTAGCTCATCTATCTGGTCAGAATTAAACTACATTTCCAAACTTAGGTCACCTCAAAAGTAATCGACTAGTTAGAGCAGTCGCCCTCCAATTGGGGAGTTGGGGGTTCAATTCCACCAACATCCATATGCTGACATTCAAGTTCGAGTTCAAGTATCTTTATGATCCTTGAGGGACAATTAGCTTCACAGTCAGTAGATATATAAAACATCCATACTACACAAGACATTAAAAGGAAGTGTCCCTGGGCAAGCCTACGATGTGTCCCATTGGTGTATGAATGTGATCAAGGCGGTTATACTAAGCACTGATTAGTCTCTACAGATCCAGATTGGCTTCGTAGAGATCTAGAGGAGTGCTGTATGAATGAGTAAATGAGGGTACATTGCATATCTTGATAATATAAAGACGCTATGTAAGTACAGTCCATTTACCTTTATTTTTTTCATTCAACGTTTATTTATACAGATTAATCTCATTGAGCCACGAGGACTCATTTACAAGAGAAACCTGTAGAAACTGTAAGAAAGCCTGCAGTCTGAGAGCAAAGTGTTCTGGTAGAAAAATATGGGACAATAAAATCTGCAATATAAGATGGAGCTAGGTTGTTGAGGGCTTTGTAGGTTAAAAATAAGATTTTGAATTCCATTCTGAATTTGACAGGGATCCAATGGGGAGAAGCTAAAACTGGAGAAATGTTGAGCTCCTAAATGGAATTGGCCATTCCATTTACAACATGTAATGCAATATTAGTTCATAACCTTTCCAAAGAACCACACTTTAGAAGATCAGAAACATCAATTTATTAATAACTTATCAATTCAAAGAGGATTTTGATGGATAAAGTGAACCTGGATAAAAATCACCATTATACTTTGTCGATGACGAGTCAGTGGAGCAGCATGCAGCCATCAAATTAACACCAACAGTGTAGCTGGCATCATACAGGCATTTTAATGTGCTATAGCCATCTGTAATAAGTCTAGTATATTATTGAAGTGATGCCAAGAAATGTAGAGCCAAGTTAGTTAGCAACATCTGTAATGCAGTTGTGAATTAGTCTGCCAGTAGCATCATCATAAATAAGTAGAATTTGACACGAGCGTTCACTCTGAAACTGCAGCAAAATGACTTGAACACACAAACACATTTTTTCTCAACCACTCAGGTTGTCAAAATGTAAATAAGCCAGTGGCGAGATGCGATATCAGTCGTAACAAGTTTCTGTCAGTGTGAGCAGACCAAAACATTCCCAGTGGGTCCGTAAAGCTGGACTCCGTTACGTTGGGACTCTGGTGTCTGTGGGGGTGTCGGCGGAGGAGTCTGGCCTGCGCTGATTGGCTCACTCCCCTGTGAAGGGAGGTGACATGACAGAGTGCTCAATTAGCCATCTGGTCGCCCACGGCAACAGTCACAAAGTGGTCTCCTACAGGCAGTGGACAGTGGGGTAATCAGAGGAGCTTGTTCACACAGACGTGCAGTAAGCGATTACACAAACCAAGCAAGAAGAGCAGAGATACAGCGCACAAAAGGCAAAACGATGAGGGTCCCGCGAGTATAAACATGTAATCGTTTACACAATTACAAGAAGAAAAATTGATGGATTACTGCGCCATTTACCCTGAAGACAAATCCACCATTTTTTAATTGAAATCGCCAGATCAGAGAAAAACACTTGCATTTTACAAGCTGCTTGTGACCTCCTGACCCCTCTAACTGCCTTGTGTACAGCTCTGCTCGAAGGTGAGGGGAAAAAAAACGTAAACAAGACAAATTTTAAAAACCCGCAGAGTCCTATTATGTAGCACAAAATAGAGGCAGGGTCTCTGATTTAGAGTGAGCGTGTGTATTCATCTGTTTATTATCCTTTCAGAAAGGCTGCCGAATACATTTTTAATGTGCCATGAGATTCGAGATGTCAGAGATGCAACTGTCGGGTGGCAATAACAACAAACTTTGTTGCCTCTGAAGCCACGGCTCGTCTTTAAGAGAAGAATGATGTTAAAGTAAGACACACTGCTGCAACTCTTGGTCTTACGCTCCAATGGGCTGTTAACAGAAGTGAGACGCTGCCACAACACGCAGTTTATATCGTTTCTATACAGTTTAGGTCTGGGGTGTCCAATCCTGGTCCTCAAGGGCCACTATACCATGTTTTATTTGTTTCCCTCCTTTTCCCAACACACCTGATTGAATGGGAAAAGAACCTGTTGTAATAGCTCCAGTTTGGAGAAACAGTTCAAGTTTGAACAGATAAAGAAAACTAGTACAGTAGTCCCTCGTTTATCGCAGGGGTTACGTTCCGTACCCTCACCCCCCC
>NW_023626812.1:0-2770 GCF_014905685.2 Nematolebias whitei | reverse complement strand
TGACAAAATATATGGAAGAAAATGGGGTGTATTACTGTACAAATATCTGGCAGGGAGTTCAGACAACAGTACTAAGAGACCCAGGTGAGATAAAATCAAAAAAGGAAGTTAAAAAATGGTTACAATGGTGGATACAACAGATAGAAACACCAAGGGATGCAACAATAGTGTCCGTAATTAGTCCCTCAGCGGAGTATGACCCCTTAGTAAAAATGATAGCCAAGGTAACAGGATTGGGATGGCTCACCATAAACCCTGAAACAAGAGCGGCGGCAAGATACAAGGAGTACAAAGCAGAATTGACAAGAATGAGAGAATATAGGAAAGAAAGAAAGTCAGAGAGGGACCCGAAAAGTGAGCACATACCCCTGAAGCATCGGAAAATGAAGAAGAAGACAAAAGCAAACTAGTGGTAGATATGGTAAAAAAGAATATACCCCTCTCCAAATCAAAATAGAAAGAAGAAGCCTAGAAGACGTGAGGCCAAAAGAGAAAGCTTATAATCCAGCCTCTCATCACCGCCCCACGTTTGTGAGCTCCACTCCAAACCTGAGTAAGTACAGGGAAACTCTCAAATACAACTCAGATTTAGATACAGACGAGGAAACAAAAGCAGAGCGACTAAGGTTATTCACGAGTAAATTCAAAAAAGAGGCCGAATCCGAAGAAAGTAATGATGAGTGGACAGAGGGTGAAGAGTATAAGAAACAGATTAATAAAAACCTAGACCTTCTTGCTCAAAGTATAGTGGAGAAGATGGAAAAGCTTATAGCACCCGGAGCAGGATGGACAGAGGGAGAGTTGCGGAGGGTGCCAACTCAGGAGCAGACGGAACCACTAAAAGACCAGCCGAATAAGCAAGAGAATCTTAAAAGGAGCCCCTTAGGGGAAACCCCAAAAACTCACAGAAAAAAGAAAACTAAACAAAAACACTTAGAACCAGAATCAGAGTCATATTCCAGTCAAGATGATGAGAAAGAAAATTTCCAAAAGAAACCAAAAAGGAAAATCAGGAAAACAGTAGGGCTCAAACAGGTCCTAGAACCAGTCCAAAAGGGGACTCAATGCGTGAAGTTTCAAAATGATACCTGAGTATACCAGGTGATAGGGACCCCATGGTCTATGGAGGCAGATGCATTACTGGTGTTTACAAATCATAAATACAAAATCCATAACTCGACCTACAGAAAAGCTCTAAAGAAAGTAGCTGGTAGGGAGTACCAAGCTGAAATAAATCATCTTGTTAGTGAACCGGATAGCACAGAGCCAAAAACGAGAATGACTAGTGGGGCTGACACTCCATATTATGCAATAATACACATCCCAATTCGAAGCTATAAAGAAGCAACCGATAACACCGGCTACCTCAGGGAAATGTTAGAAGCTTTGCAAAAAGCAGTGTTCTGAGCCATAGAGTTCGGTTTCAGGTGCATAGTGATAGGGATAGATGGGCTTCGGTCCCATCATCTGCAGTAGGAAATAGCCGAACGAGTAGCAGTCAATTCAATGACATACCTGGCCAAAGACATGCCAGCAGAGGCCCACTTAAAAGAAATGATTATAGTGACCCCCACTCATCTAGATGAAGATCGAAAATCCAGAGTCGTGGCCTCAATGACAAAACCAGAGGAAAAAACAATCAAGGAACCTCTAAGGTCAGGGAAAGAAGACACAGAAAAGTCATCAACATCACTGGGAGCCAAGAAAAATGAAGACCCGTTAAGGATCAGTCCTCAGGGGTCGAAAACGCCTCTGACCTCACCCTCTGAAAAGTTCAACCACAAGACGACGCAGAAGCGGAGCAGATTCACGAGAAGGACAGCTAAAGAGTGAAACATTAACAAAAATACAACCTTTAAACATAGAGAGTGAGGAAAATGATGAAGAGAGCTCCCAGGGAGAACCAGATGCAGACCCGAGTCAGGAAGACACCGATGATGAAGGTAGTGCCAGTCTAGAACCGATAGCAGGCCAATACGAGGGTCCAGTTAAGCCATTGAGAATAGGACAAAGAAAAGGACAAAAGAAGGGAGTAGAAATACTGGACGTACATAGAGCATCAGAAAGGTTGGCCAGGGACTTGAGTTGGGGCCCGGTACAGGCGAGTGATGGGCGTCGAACTTACATCCCTGAAGCTGGCCAAAATCACTATGACATTCCACCAGTATGGGCAGACAGGTCAGAGGAGACAGTGGAACTGACGGTTAAAGCTACTTTGGGAGAGTGGGCCAACATTTTAATGATGCCCTCATACCCCACGTTAGCAGCCCACAAACCCTTAACCAGTAAGTTTAGGACCGCTTACTTAGGAATAGTACATGATGTGATGCTAAGAAGAATGAAAAAGACAGCCTACAAATATGCCCAAGAAACAGAAAAGAAATTGCGAGATGAAATATCGGCCGATGAGGAAGATGACATGTACCCGGCCGAGACAAATCCACCATATCAAGTGCCTGAATCAACTCTTGAGCCAAGGCAGGCTAAGCAAAACTGAGCCCCGGGCCCAGAGACTGACAGTTATCGTGAGTACAAAAAGCTGAAAACCTTAGTGAGGGAAAAACAACCCCAGGAGACCACCGAAGAATACATCAAAGATGTGTGGCCCATGGTAGTTAGCTCCACTGAGTGTGATACAGCAAAAAAGTTGTGGCTGGGTAATGTCACCACAAACCCAATGAGTAAAGGGGAGTCGGCTCAAAGCCAATATGAAAAACTGGTCCTGGAGGATATGGACGATGAGGACTCTCACATTCAGCGGGCGAGAATG
>NW_023626811.1:0-2770 GCF_014905685.2 Nematolebias whitei | reverse complement strand
TATATTTGTCATACAACAAGTGACACGTACCCACGTGACTCACTACAAACTGGTGGCTCGTAACGGTTCATGAATGACTGTTAATTCGTGTAAAGATTGATTTAAATGTTGGCATGTTGAAAAAGTAACAGTTTATCAGCTGTGCTGAAACCGTGCGTCTTTACGCAGCGCAATTGGAGCTGCGCGCTTGGAGCTCGGCTCTGCAACTTTACGCTGTGTTACGCTGGCAATGTTTTAAGAGCTGAATTGTGTCATTAAGTCTTGTGTAAGCTGAAATTGTACGTCTGTTACGTGTACATAAGCTGGCTTTGAGCTGTGGAAACGCTTTATTCTGTTTAAACTGTGTTCCAGACGCTGTTCTGGTCCGTTTCGGTTCTGTGGTTCCGACTCGGTTCTGAAACGAGTTCGAACGAGTTGTTAAATAGCTAGAAAGACGTTTTGTCACGGAGCGCCGTTCTCTGTGCAGCTCAGGGGGTTTATTCGTTACAAATCTTAACAGAAAAAGTGCATTTTGATGGTTTAAAAGACGAAAAAGTGACGAACTATTTTACGCTAATCTAACTTGCTAGCTGGAGAAAACGCTTCCTGATTGGTTGAATTCGCTGTTGTGGAGCGCTCTGATTGGTTGAGAAGGCTGACTGGCGTGGCTACGTCACTTCCTCTCACCCTGCGCTGCTTTGCCATTGGTGATTTCAGTCACGTGACCCGGAAATGAAATTCGTTTTCATAGGGAAATAAAATCTGCTTTTTAAAGCTGAAAAGTAACTTTAAAGTGGTTTTGACACGCTGGTCAAGTGCTTCGAAGCTATTGGCTGAAATTTTGCTACGTTAGAGTTTAAAATTCGTCAAAAAACGATGTTTTTAAACAACGCTAGCGATGCTAATTTTAAGCTAAACAGCTAACGACCGGAGCTTAAACTACGCTTAAAATCGCTAAATGAAGCTGCTACATGTCCCAAAAACTCATGTTTGAAGCTATAAAGTCTGATTGCAAAACTTTTGCCACTTTTGTGTAAAAAATCCGTTCAGAAATGTTGATTTTAACCGAGTTTAGCCGAAGCTAACTTCAAGCTAAGCAGCTAACAACAGGATGTCAACCGAACGCCACAGGAAGTTATAGCACCCCTAGTGGACAACACAAAAAGTGACGGAGTTATAATTGTTGAGGTAATACTGACATCTCCTGGCGAGACGTGAGATCACAGGTTTCACTTCGTTTTTAGGTAAAAAGTGAAATTAAACGTTTTATTTTTCTGTAAGGCAACTTTTGAGTTAACAAACTTCCTCAAAGCTGAATAAACACTGTTATCTTACATTTTAAAAAGTAATAGGTATTTATGCAAAGAAGCATTTACCAAAAAATTTTATTCACTAATAAATCCTTGAAAAACAGGGTCATAATAAAATTAGAAACTTTTAAAAAACAGATACAGTTACAAATATTCACAGAGTTGAATAGTTTACTCATTTTGCTTGAAGGATAATACACGTTTAATTGCAAAATCACTAAATAAGAGTAAATTTATGAGGAAAAAGAGATTTTTCTGTTTAATTTGCCACCTAAATAAAATATCTCTCTATTTAATTTTAAATAGAAGCTTTACAGGAGGACAGTAAATACAGTTTTTCTGAAGAAAGACTGATTATTCCTCATCATCAATTTCTTTTCTCTTTTCACCCACCTGGGTTGATGAGTAACTGTTTAAAATAGCAAATTTCTGGAACAGAACGGTTTAAAAAAAAAAAACGTTTTAAACTAATATTGCTGTGAGACTAAAGAAAGTTTGCAGGTTTATAAAAAAATTCAGTGTTTTAGAGTAAAATACACTAAAAAAAACAGCTTGGTACTCTAGTATCTGTGGAAAATAAGCACAAAAAGTAACACTGCCAAAAGAGCGTTTACTTAAATATTCATGAATTGGGGTAAAACCTGAGAAAGGTACCCACAGTTGAATAAGTGACTTATAACAGTACTTCTGTGTAAACCCAAAGCTAAAATAAGTGTGAAAACTCATTGACTTGAATACAAATATTTACCTGTAAAATATCTAAAGCTTGCAACTGTTCAAACAGATAAATTGCTACACAGTGAAAACATGACAGGTGTGTTAGAAAAAGATTTTGATCCAAAAGGAATGGCGGACTGCTTGGAGAATGCGTTCGCGCTTCTCGGAGCGTCCTTACATCCATATATAATTCAGACAGAGCGCATGAACCCAAAAGAGTTAGTGGACAATCTGAAGGAGGTTGCAGAAAGTGTGACCTCTGCAGAAATCACAAAGTCAAGTTATGAAAAGCTGGCAAAAATTGCAATCTTGCTGAAAGAGTCATTCTATAAGGCCGTTGAGAAAACTGATAACCTCAGAAAAAGGTTAGACAGTGAAATAGAGTTGGCTCAAAAAACGGAAGAATACGTCCGTCAATTTAGAAGCGAACACGAGGTCCTCATGACGAAACATTATGAACAGATGTTTCAGTTACAGCAAGATACAAGTGCAGAAATTGATTTGCTGAACAGCAAACTACAAGTA
This sequence comes from Nematolebias whitei, assembly GCF_014905685.2. Lineage (NCBI taxonomy): Eukaryota > Metazoa > Chordata > Actinopteri > Cyprinodontiformes > Rivulidae > Nematolebias > Nematolebias whitei. The sequence goes on along the minus strand of NW_023626811.1, from coordinate 239 downwards.
CTTGAAGCATCACTATCGGAAGCAGAGGATAGAGAACAAGCGTACCAAGCCTCGCGTTCAGATAACGATGTGCTAAAAGCACAGTTACAGATCGCATTGAAGGAGCTGGACGCTTGCAAGGCAGACAAGACGGAATCACTCCGACGATGGCTGATTTTAATAAAAAAATATCAGACATCACAGGAGGACCTGAAAGCTTGTGAGGAGAATTTAGCTACAGCTACAAACCAGATTTCTGA
>NW_023626810.1:0-775 GCF_014905685.2 Nematolebias whitei | reverse complement strand
TATATATATATATATATATATATATATATATATATATATGAAAATATATATATACATATATGTTAGTAGTATCTCCAAGATGTGTCTCTTACACCAAAGTTAGCAACAGGATAAATGAATTAAGTGTAGAGAAATAAAGCTTATGCAAAATAAAGTAAAAATAAATTGAAACCATTGACTAAATAACCAATTACTGTCTTGCTTTTTACCTTTCTCTTGCAAAAAAAATACAAGACCCATCCTTTCTTTGACACACTCTATGTTCTGTAAATGATTAAGCTACCAAATGTTTAAATCTATTTGACAGAAGATCACTTCCAAAAAAATGACCAAACTATTAATTTATTAATAAAAAAGTGACAAAACATTTGATTAAAAAAAATCTAATTATGCTTTTGAATTAAAGCTGTGATTTCTAACCCAAGCCTGGGCCCGACCCAAAATTTGAGCTGGGTTGTACAAAAAGTATGTGCTTTGATGGGTGGGCCAGGTCGCCTTCGGCTTTTGACGCAGTTTTACGAATCATACAGTTCAAAGAAAACTAAAAAAGAATGCACAATATAAAATTGAGTTTTTGAAAAAAATAAAAAATAAAATTGAGTTGATTTTTTAGGCTATTTGTTTTGTAAGTTGATTTCCATTTGGGAACTTGTTAATAAACAAGAGATCTTATATCATCAAGTAATCTTAATCTTCCTTTCTTTGAAAAACATTTTTAAAATATCATGTCAAACTGATTTGCTTGCAAAAGTAGTAAAATCTTAATTTTAAAAAG
>NW_023626809.1:0-2772 GCF_014905685.2 Nematolebias whitei | reverse complement strand
TTACAGGTTGAAAAGAACTACTCATTTTTATTTTACATAAACAGTAAGTAATGATTTTTATTCCTTATTCAAAGAAGAAATCAGGTTAATATGCATTTCTTGATTCTCTGTCTGAAATGAGCCAAACAATTTAAGTATGTGAAAGGTCGAGTCTTGGTCAACTAAAATGTTTACTGAGAAGAAATGTCATGTTTTACTATTTGAGAAGATACAACAGCATGAGACTCCACGAAGTCTGGTCGTCTGCAATAATCTTTTCTGTATGTTGAAAACAATCCTTGACTTATGATAACATCTTACATCACAAACCACACCTCTATTTCTGGTACATCCACGAATCAGAAAGCTCTCAAATGAACCGGAAGTCGACCCATTTAAAATGTGGCAACTTCCCCAGTTCATGTTAGAATTCTGGAGAATTCATGGAGAATTCATGGAGAATTCATGAAGAATGGTGAAGTGAATGGAAGAGAATTCGAGAATTCAGGAGAGTCAGAGACGTTTTGGAATTATAACTTCTGTTTGAACAAACCACACACGACTATCTAAGGATTTCAGCTGCTCTCAACGGAGACGCTGAAAGGTCTGGAGGATTCTCTATCGAGCTGATCTATCATCAACCAGGTAACGGTCTCTTCTTCGACTAAAGTGTACCAGAGGCGAGCTGAGATCTGATGAAGCGTGCACGTTCTGGTCAAACAGATTAATTCCCTCACATAGTTCTCTGTAAGATAAATCTCCATTTCATCTTAAACTCTTCTCTTTCTCACAAAACCAGTACAGATATTTTAGAAATATCTGAAGCAAAGTCCTCGTTCACCGCCGAGTGATCGATGCTCATTTTCTGTGAAACTTGTCTGTTATTATTTTCATATTTTGCCAAATTAATGTAAATGTTTGATGTTAAACTTTGATTCTGAAAATAAATGACCGCATTGATTTGATGGGTCAAAGATAATAACGTCTCTCGTTACATTTTTGTTAAAATTCAATGCACGACTTACACAGTCAGAAAGATGAGGAACTCGTGAAAAAGTATGCATATAAACGGGGATATATTGTCATACTACAACTAGTGACACGTACCCACGTGACTCACTACAGCCTGTTATCATGGAGGAACCAAGAATTAATAAATTAGAAAAACAGTTTTAGTCTGCAGAGTGATTAGATCACTGTGATCAATGAAACTCCACAACCTCTGAGGAGAATCTGTTTTTATTGGAGGCACCGAGGTGCCATCCTGCAGGCTGTGCTCAGCAACTCTGACCCAAAACTGTTCACATCACACAATCTGATGTCACTCTGATTCACTGACACAAAACTGTTAACATCACAGAATCTGATGTCAATCTGATTCACTGACACAAAACTGTTCACATCACACAATCTGATGTCAATCTGATTCACTGACACAAACAAAGGCAGCACAGGTGGAGTTTGTATAAAATGATGCTCAATTCATGAACACACATTTGATGTTAATGTAAAATACACACTCATGCTGTTTACAGCCTGTTTATGATGATAAGCTGTATAATACTATAACATTACAGATTAAACTTATAAAGATTATAAAACACTTTGACTACAGGGTTCACAATAACATTTTATATTTCACCTTCACAGAAATCACACTTCATGAATTTGAGAAGCAGAGAGATGTCGTCACTGGAGCATCTTCTAATTTTTATATTTTTTATTTTCCTGAGGGAATCTTCCCAAGAGATCAAAAAAGTTTAATCTATTCTAATCTTATATAAAATGAAAAACTTTTATTCTGCTTTTACTTCTGATATCTGACAGTGTACAACCCAATCCAGGCCCTTTGTTGAGAATCATCTGTAATCCAGATTAACTCAGAAGTAGGTCAGGTTTGGGCATCATTCATGTAAATGTCAGAAGTCTCCTCCCAAAACTAGATGCAGTGAAAATGTGGGTTCAGTCAACTAAAGTAGATTTTTTTTTTGGTCCTATCAGAATTCTGGCTCAGCAAAGCAATCTCTGATAAAGACGTTGCTAAAAATGTTTACATTGTTTTGATGTGTGAGCACGCCTGGTGGAGGAGTGGCTATGTACTTTAAAAAGAACATAAATTGTACCCTCTGTCCTCATGTTCTGTTACATTTCTTCGGTAGAACCCGTGTGCAGGCAGGACTCGGAGAACTCAGGGTTTAAAGAAGAATATATATTTGATAAATGAAAAAACAAACGCTGACGTGCAGCAAACCACAGGGAAGACACAGAGGGAGCCTAAACCAGAACGCCCTTCAGGACAATGTGTATGGCAAGCCCTTTTAACATAAAATCGGATTCACCACGCTTACATTCCAGATATCTCAAACTGAGTTTTGACTAGACATATTTGTTATTTAAGATATCTTGAATTGCATTTTGACTAGTCAAAATACTCATTTAAGATATCTCTAATTACATTCTGACTAGTCATAATGACGTCAGATTTACCATTGAGTTGTATGGAGGCTTCAATTCAAGATATCTTGAACTGAATTTTGACTAGTCAAAAACACAGTTCTAGATATCTCTAAGTTAATTTTGACTAGTCATTATTTGCTTTCAAGATATCTCACTTTCAGTTCTGACTAGTCATAATTAAAATTAAAGATATCTTAAATTACGTCATTATTCAAGATATCTTAAATGTATTTGTAGATATCAAAAATGAAGTTTTGACTAGTGCAAATTAAATTGTAGATATCTTGATAGCAAATAACGACTAGGCAAAACTAACTTAAAGATATCTAGAACTGT
>NW_023626808.1:0-2772 GCF_014905685.2 Nematolebias whitei | reverse complement strand
ATATATATATATATATATATAGTATGCCTTGAGACTGTCAATAAAGATCTATGTGTGAATAAATGAATATGAAATATTCTTATTCTTGGTTTTGCTGTTTCAGAAACCAAAGCAAACCGCTGCCCCTGTTTTTCCCCCATCCCCAATTCTTCCTCTGTTTTAATACGTAACTTTATGTCAACAGCCTGTTATCCTACAAACTCTATATAAATTATTTCTTAAGCAGTCTCTGAAAAACACACGGGTCTGAACTATTTTTTATTCCGGTGGGATAGTTTGGATAGGCTGCAGTGGGTTTTAGAGGGTTGGAAGGATGACTTGAATGATGTCGCTGACAGCTCGAGCTGCTTTTGTCAGCTCGAGGTACGCTGCAACCCTCTTTGTGATACTGCTGTCTTTTGTATTCTGGGAAAACAACTGTACCCCACGGAGCTTTCGCAAGAAAATCAAATATTACTGATGCAACAGATCTCCTTGTGGTGTGAACATTCTTTCCTGCATTCCCTTCAAGGAAATATGAATGGCAGACAAGTGGGGATAATGGCAAACGGTTGGGTTTAATAGGCAGCACGACGGAGATCAGACCTACTTTTCTCATTTGTGATGATTCATCTTTATGAAGTGGTGGTGATACAGATGAAATGTAACCTGGATACCAGTTTAGCAACTCTAACGTGTCAGCTGAACAGCTCACCAATGCCTAACAGAAATTTGAATTCAAATGTTCAGCTCATGGTCTGAGTCCAAACAACTTGTGCGACAAGGTGATGTAATATCTATGGCCTTGTTATGTAGTCGAAGACATTGTGCCACGATTTTAGACTTGGAGTTATGATTGCATACAAGGTCAATATCAGAGGTAGCCTAGAGCAATCCTGTTCTGCAACAATAACACGTCCTTTAGCCACGGATCAAACAAACCTGCTTCCACATTCATGTGACCTTCCATTGGTGCAGTCAAACAATACAGACTTGTTAAAACATAGAACACGTCTTAACGAAAAACGCTAGAGGAGTAGATGACATGCAAAATAGTCTAAAAATGGCTTTTGCATTAAATGAAAACATTAAGTAAAAGAAATTAACATTTCTTGGAGGAATGTCTATTATCCAACACCTTGCAGGCCAAACAATGATCTCGTGTGATCTGTTGGCCCTCAGATTGTGCAACGGGGTTAAGATTCAGCTACTAACAAACCAAATTTCAGCTCATGATTTATAAAAGTAAGTGTTACAGCCTTTTTTTGAGTGTTTGCTAAGGTCAATCAGTTAATTCCAGTGTGAATCAGGCTCATTTCATCAGTGGATTTCATCCGCCATGAATATTGGAACATCATGTAATTGCTTGCGTCTTTCTGTGTGTATTTTCATTTTACTGGCCGTTAGTAAAATATTGCATGAAGATGGACAATATCCACAGCTTACACAGTTTAACTGTAATCAAGAAAGGATGCGATAATATCTCTAAATCTGTCCAAAGTACATTCAATGTGTGTTCCTGAAAAGGACTGCTTTAAACCAACCAATAACAACAACAACAAAAGCTTGGATTCTTGCTGATAAGCACACGTTGCTAACTAGTGGAGCAAGTGTAGATATTTTTTAAGTGATAGTGTAAACTCATGTTTTTTTTTTTTTATAAAAATGAGAAATCACAGCTACGAACATTTTTAGACTAAGAAGACGGCTGTGCTAAGATTGTGCTACGTTTAGTCCATCCATCCATCCATCATCTTTTACCCGCTAATTCCATTTTGGGTCACGAGGGTCGCTGGTGCCCATGTCCAGCAATCACTGTGCGAGGGGCGGGGGACACCAGGGACAAGTCGCAAGTCCATCACAGGGCCACACAGAGACAAACAACCATTCACTCTCTCACTCACATCTAGGGACAATTTAGAGTTACCAATCAGCCTAACATGCATGTATTTGGTCTGTGGGAGAGAACGGTAGTATCCGGAGAAAGCCCATGCAAGCACAAGAAGAACATGCAAACTTCACACAGAAAGACCCCAGTTCCAACCGGGGATTGAACCCAGGACTTTCTTGCTATGAGGCAACCGTGTTAACCACTGAGCCGTCTTGCTGCCATAAAAAAAAAAAAAAGAGTTGTATTTAGCCGTATTATGACACTATGTTGGCACTGTTGGATTAAAGACCAGGGTAACCCAGGTCAAAATACCTTTTTTTTTGTTAACTAAAGCCAAACAACAGAAATATAGTACTCCAATTTTTTTGTAGTACTTTTATTATAGTACTGTATTATCTCACAGTTTCTAGTTCGTGCCTTTTCCATTTTTTTCACCCTGTGATATCCACATATGCACTCACACAAAACACACAAAGACACACACTCACACACAGGTGGGGATGCATACATTACCACCACAGTGCAGCTTCGCAGTACAGTACGAGATATTTAACATGACAGTTAATGATAGTTAGTGACAGACCTTGTTACATCTTGATAAGCTTCACATTAGGATCTGCACACATATCACGATTCAGCTCATTATTTCAGCATGCACAAACTCATTATAGCTAATTAAAAGGACGATTGCATGCATCTAGGACATTCAATTCTTCGAACAGCCATCAGGAAGGTGGACAAGGCGCCTGACTTATCCTGCGTTGTTAATTTGTTCAGTCTTTATTTATTTCATTTATTTATCTTTGTTTGCCTGGATGTTGCATGCATCTATGTCTGACTAGGCTGGGGGAAATAAAAGCTTTATTATTCTGTCTTGGATTGTCTCTGGATTTATTTTAGTT
>NW_023626807.1:0-2772 GCF_014905685.2 Nematolebias whitei | reverse complement strand
ACACATACACACATCAGCTTTCCTGTTGCCTTTTTCATAATTCTGTTTGTCCTCGCATTGATGTCAGGAGGAGTCTTGGGGTTGTTGCATTTGTCTAAATGTTGAGTCCAGGTGCCTCTGAGGTGCTGCTCGGACATCTTTCCAGTTAAATCATGGTTTACTTGCATTTTACAGGAGAGTCTCCTGAGCACTGACACACAGAACAGCGTCCCTCTGTGGATGTTTTGGGCAGAGACCAGGCCATGTTTCATTCATCTTCCAAAGGCAGCAGGATGTTGGAAAAAAGTAGAAACATTGACTACACATACTTCCTGTAGTCAGCAAAAAAAAATATTTTCACATGTTTTCTTTTAATTGCATGCAATCACATTGATTTAGAAATAGTAAACTTTTTTTTACAACTAAATGTATGTATCATGCCATAGTTTAAAGTCAGATTTAGCCAATTACTATGAAACGTTTCGTGACCAAACATGTTTTTTTCTGTGGTCCAAGGGTTATGTTTGGACATGCAAACGAGGTTAGTGTATGGTCACCTTACCACAGTGTTTTTCCAGCTCCTTTCCACTGTGGAGGGGTGCCTTGCATGTGTTTGGTCTGCATGGGAGTGTCTCCATAGAGACTAAGAAAACAGAAGTGCGTGAGCTTAGAGGGTGACTGCGTGAATGTGTTTTCTGCAGGAGGACAATGACACTGAACTGCAAGTGAGAGCTGCATGCCAGATATCAAGTGGCAAATAAAATACACAAATATTCAACTTATTTAAAAAGCATCAATGTGCTCAACAGGGGACCATTATTAGACTTATCAATTGCTGGAAGCTGAAATATCTGTGTGGTGTGCATGCATTATTATTATTTTTTTTTCATTTTAATTTTTATGGCTAATGTTCCAGAGTGGACTTGCGACCCGTCCAGGGTGTACCCCGCCCCTCGCACAGTGATTGCTGGACATGGGCACCAGCGACCCCCGTGACCCAAAATGGAATAAGCGGGTAAAGATAATGGATGGATGGATGGATGTTCCAGAGTTTGAAATACATGTAAGAAAATATTGCTTAACATTTTCCTTTAAAACTGATCACAGATGAGTGATATCGGGTAATAATAAATTTCTAATGAATAAAACATCCTACTTTTAATATTTTTATCTTATCTGAAATATAAAAGGTTTGAAATGACAAAATTTATTAAGTGTAATATTCTCAGAGAATTCAAATTATTTTAGTAATCAGAAACATGTTTTTTTTCCACCCTGCATTTGCTTCTTTTTTTTCATTCAACCTTTCTTTTGTCTTATGTAATCCCTTCTTTTTTCTCCAAGATGTTTATGTCTCTTACTCAACACTTATTATTCTGCTTTCTGTCAACCCAGTCTGGCTGATAATGGAGCATGCAAAACTCTCAGGAAAGTCTAATGTGTTATTATATCAATCCTCTGTCAGCAGAGGAGATCTCAAATGTTCTCTTTCTATATTTAGGAGACTAAAGGTCCATTGTGGAGCTGGACTGGGAGAAAATGGAAGAGTTGCAAAATAGTTGGAGCCATCCTGAAAATGGCACCTTTTGACCCATTTGCTCAAGAACTAGATTCTGCATCAGAATCTCTTGAGACATAAGACCTAATCTCAACATTTCTCTCAATGTGTTTGTTGTTTGGTGTGAATGCAAGAAAGACTAAATGAGTCAGAAGAAAAAATGAGAAGCCACTAACACTGTCCTGTAGTGTTCAAGGTTCTTTATTGTCATTCACATCACATGTGATGTATGAGGTGGAACAAAATTGTGTATTCAAGGTCCCAGTTATGAACAAAAATAGCAAAATATATAAAATATAAAAGGGCAGCACGGTGGCGCAAGTGGTAGAGCTGCTGCTTCTCAGCGAGACGGTCCTTGGTTCAAACCCCGGTCCAGGGGCCTTTCTGGGTGGAGTTTGCATGTTATCTCCGTGCATGCGTGGGTTTTGTCCGGGTACTCCAGTTTCCTCCCACAGACCAAAAACATGCATGTTAGGCTGATTGGTAACTCTAAATTGTCCCTAGGTGTGAGTGAGAGAGTGAATGGTTGTTTGTCTCGTTTGTCTCTATGTGTCCCTGTGATGGACTTGCGACCCGTCCAGGGTGTACCCCGCCCCTCGCACAGTGATTGCTGGACATGGGCACCAGCGACCCCTGTGACCCAAAATGGAAGAAACGGGTAAAGATAATGGATGGATGGATAAAGTATAAAAAAATAAACAAAACAGTATATAAGGATCTAAAATGTACACTAAGATAAACGCTAATTGATACAATACAGTAGTCTCATTTATCGCAGGAGATCCGTACACTCAAACCCCGTGATAAGTGATCAAACACGAAGTAGGAATAGTAGTACATATAGTAAGTAGTAGTTTATATATATATATATATATATCTATATATATATATATATATATATATGTATATATATGTATATATATATCCCACACTCTTGCTATATTCTAAACATTGTTTCTAAACTAAACACTTTTAAAGAGCACAGAATGTCATGATTTCAGCTTTCTGCCTCCTGCTGCACTCTGGCCACACCCACTTTTCCACTATGCACAGTGATCAGCTGCAGGAGGAAAGTATCTCACAGCTGTGGGTTGCATACAGGTGCTAAATCCATCCATCCATTATCTTTTACCCGCTTCTTCCATTTTGGGTCACAGGGGTCGCCGGTGCCCATGTCCAGCAATCACTGTGCGAGGGGCGGGGTACACCCTGGACGGGTCGCAAGTCCATCACAG
>NW_023626806.1:0-2772 GCF_014905685.2 Nematolebias whitei | reverse complement strand
CAACTAGATATTCTGAAAATATTTGTTTGTTTCAAACTGTTATTTATATAAAAGTGTCGGATGCGGCTTTTTTTTTTTTTTTTTTTCCTCTACTAAGGATGAAATTGGGGCATGTTTCAAATATCTGTTAGTGACATTTAGATAAGAACCACTATAACAAGAGCCATTGTGGAACTTTTTCTTACTAACCTTCAGTAGAGACCAAAGTTACAGTCGATGTGATTAAAAATATAAAAACTGGACATTTTTAATTACAAACCAGTTGGATGATTACTAAATTATATTCAGTGAGAGAAACAAAAACACCAAAAACTGACCTGATTTTTATTTTTTCCCATTTTTTTTATCCTTTATTCCTTTTGTCTTGCTTTCAGCTTTTCCTTACCTGATCTGGTTTGTATTTAGCACACTTGCTTTGCTTAAGTCATTATTCTTCTCTGTATGCATACTACACGGTTCTCCTTTGTTCCTCGCCAGATCTTTGTCATCTTTAGCCCTCCTCTTTTATCTCGGCATGCAAAGTCAGATTTTGTTTTTGCTCCGTTTTGTTCTGGATTCCTGCTGCAGCTCGGCCGAGCAGCATCGTAGACGAGTGCGTCCTGCAGCCGGTGTGGATAGAATCTGTTACCATGGAAGCCAAAATGAAAATCACGAAGTTCTGCACAGCTTGAATGAAGCCAAAGTGCAGGCAGATATGAGGTAAAAAATAAAATCACATTTTACCTTACTATGTGCATACGAAAAGGTTCAGCGTTTTCAACAGAGTTTGAACATGTTCATTGCTTTATTAGGAAATATAAATTTAACCACGATGCATCCGTCTGCCTGTGAGTCAGACATTTGTGTTTTTTTGTTTTCAGATGTAGTGCCTCTTGTACTCCGCAGCTGAAGTGTACCATGTAATTTGTTGTATGTGACTGTCTCTTACTGAACAGATGGTTTCAATGGTGCTTGTGATATTTTGGGCCTAAAAGATCAGGCGCCACATCACAGGGAACAGTCGAAAGAGACGAGGGATGAAATGGAAAGAATCAAGGACGGGAGTTTGACGGCAGATTCGAGAAGCAAGAACAAAAAAAAAAAAAAAATGGAGAAATGATTTCATTTCATCACTCGTGCCGTTTCCACCTCAGTAGCCATGGGGGAGGGGTGTGTGTGTGGAGTGTGTGTGTGTGGGGGGATAAATAAATGAGAACTTCTGAAGGCAGCAGAAATGACTGCCGTTTGCCCTCACTAGCAGAGCCAAGCTGAAGCTTTATTCCTCGGCCTCAATTCTAGCGTTGCTTGGAGTGCGGTGCAGATGAGAGAGGCAGACGTGGAGCCGGTGAAATCCGAAAACAAGGAGTGAAAGCAGCGAGCGTGGGGAGGGGAGGGGGGCTATTGTTTTTGAAAAGCACCTGGCACTTTAATAAGCTTCTACACCCAGAGCATCCTGATAAACGGGGTTTATCTGCCCTCGGCTCGGGCTCCTCGGTGCGGCTGAAGCATTTGATCTGCGCCCTGAAAGCATGGCACAGACTCTGTAATTCAGCCCGCAGCGTTCGGGTCTCACCTGCGCTCACTTTGGCTCTCCTCCTTTGTAATCGCAATTAACAGCAGTGTAATTCAGCGGGGTTAATTGTTATTGCTTGGCTACATTGTGCAGCCGCTGCAGGTGGCTCTAACAGGGTGTGCTGTTATTTGGGTACCAGGCGATGTTAATTGCGTCAGTGGGGACGTTTTGGGCGCAGATTACTTTAGCAACTTAAAAATAAGCTTTTGGGAACAGGCAGCATAAATGTAGAACAACATAAAGAGCTGTCTTATTTTATACCATCAGATATTGGCAGGCTTCGAGGTAGAAGAGAGGATGATGTGATGGTCATTAATGATGTCTAGAAAATGGAAGAGATTTAAAAACAGTTTGGTTTGGATTAGGGATGCACAATATTGGATTTTTGGCCGATATCCGATATATTAAAACTTGTTTGACCGATAACCGATACATTACCGATATTTTTTTCCTAAGACCTACTTACAGAGACTACATAGCTTTTTCTGCTGTGGAATTAAAATACTAGATTATTCTGCATGATCTTTGTCAGTTTGGTCTGCTACCAAATGCAGATGCCAAAAAGGAGGATGAAAAATGATGTAACACTTCAACTTGGATTATGTTTATTGTCAAATTTATTCATGACATTTACTCACAAACACAATGACAACACTTGAACATAGAGGTGGGTGATATGGCTCAAATATAATATTGTGATATTTCAGAGCATTCTGACGATAATGATAAATTTCGTGATATAACAAAAAAGCTGAGCTGCGCCTGCACTGGCAGCCCAGAGCGGGGTGAGGGAAGGGAGAGACAGTTGAGCTGTCACTGTCTGTACCCGCAGTTTAGAGCTGGATGGAGAAACGCAGCCGAGCTGCGCGTTGTTTTTAGCATTTTAGCTAGCTAGTATTGTGCGCAGCTAATTAGCGTTATGCCAGTACAGACAGGTGGATGGGGGAGTGCACAGTTCGGTAGTTCGGCGAGCTTAGTTCTGTTCAAGGGGCGGGGCCAACACTGACGTACTTGCGTCATGAAATTAGTATATCATAATATCACTTATTTTCCCGGACAAGCTTTTTTTTTTTACTGGTATTATCGTGAACGATATGATATGGCCCAGCCCTACTCGAACAGTTCAAATTTGTAAATTTTCACAAATTTAAACTCAACGGCGCGTGATGTCACAACGTGCTGGCGCTGCAGGCATCCTTGTCACTGGGTTGTCGTACAAA
>NW_023626805.1:0-2772 GCF_014905685.2 Nematolebias whitei | reverse complement strand
TTTCTCACTGTGTTATTATTTCAGGTGTCACAAACAGTGAAATAGATGAAGAAATTCTAGATTGCTTAAAAAGGTATGGGTCCATTAAGAAAGTGGACATGTTAGAAAAAGAACCAAGTGAATACCACAAAAATCTAATTTTTGAGTTTTCACATGAATCTGCTTTAGAAGCATTAGAACCATTATTGCAATATACATACTCATCACAAAAGTGCCCAGATGCAACTTTTCTTGTTAAAAGTCTTGCAGCAGAGTACACTAAAACACTTGGTGTTAGTAGTACAACATCTTACCTTAATGAACTGAAAAGACTAGCACGTCGTAGTGGCAAAGGTTTTGAGACTATATTAAAAGATATGATGAAACAGATTAGTGAGGAAGTGGAGGAACAGGAAAAACAGCAGGAGGGTAGGGATGAAGACATGGAGGGGGACCCACCAGCTCAACCAGACGAGTCAGCTCGGACTTGAACAGAGCAATTTTAATAGGCCTTCGCAGCAGCGCTTCGTTGCTTGGGCCTAATAATCTGGGAGTGATAATGGACCCTTCCATGAAACTTAACAGTCATGTAAACATGATTGTTAAATCCTGGTTTTTCCAGCTGAGGCGGCTGTCTAAACTGAAGCCCATATTGTCCAAAAATAACCTGGAGACGGTAATACATGCATTCATAACATCCAGGCTCGATTACTGCAACTCGCTCCTGTTTGGTATCAGTCAGACCTCCACTGCTGGACTACGACTGGTCCAGAATGCGGTAGCCCGATTTTTAACCAGTACAGGCAAAAGAGAGCACATTACACCAGTTTTAGCCTCCCTGCACTGGCTACCGGTTCACCTTCGAACCCAGTTCAAAATACTTTTGTATGTCTACAAATCACTGAACAGCTCTGTACCCTCCTATCTTACTGATCTGCTGCAGCCATATGTCCCACCATGTTCTCTGAGGTCAGCGGACCAGTTGCTTCTCAGAGTTCTAGGAACCCATCTTAAGTGCAGAGGTGACAGGGCCTTCTCTGTTGCAGGCCCAAGACTATGGAATGAGTTAAATCTGCTTGTCAGGCATGCCCACTCCCTCGCAATTTTTAAATCCCGCTTAAAAACCCACTAATATTCCCTGGCTTCCAACACTGTATGATCTGTGTTGAACCTGTATGCATCACACTGTGTTAGTCATAATGCTATTATCGGCTATTATTTTTTTTATTTTTTTTTTTCATTTAGCCTTTATTTATCCAGGTTAGTCTCATTGAGCCACGAGAACTCATTTGCAAGAGAGACCTGTTTTTTTTTTTAGGGAGCACATGGTGGGGGTTAAGGGCCTTGCTCATGGGCCCAGAGTGGGGCGAATGAGGGTGGGGGCAAGTGTGGGTGTTTCACCTACCCCACCCACAATTTTGATGTTGTCGGGGCCGGGGCGTGAACCGGCGATCTTCGGATCACAAGCCCACCTCTCTAACCTCTGCGCCACCACTCCCCTCCATTTTGTTTCTATATTTTGATTTTACGTTATGTTATGTGTTGCTGTGTGTTCTACCTATTTGTTTCTGTTTGTACAGCACTTTGGTTGGCCCTGTTGCTGTTTAAAGTGCTTTATAAATAAAGTGGTATGGTAAATGGTATGAAAGTGGTGATTACAGTGATTTTTTTTACAGTAATTATCCTGATTAGGGATTCATGAATCTAACAACTTCAGGGTAGAAGCTATTCCTTAGGTTGTTTTCACACCTGATAGTCCGGTAGACTCTGTTCGGTTGGGGACCAATATTCATAACATTTTGTTACATTTGAGCTGGTGTGTTTGCATTCACACTGCACTGTGCAGTCGAGCCAACCTGTTTGAACCAACCTGTTCCCTCACTCGCCTGTGGTGGCGCTGCATCAAGAACTACTGAAACAAATGACACAAACACTCTGAAGAAGATACTTCTTCTTCTTCTGGAAATAAAAACAAAAACAGAGTGGCGTCAAATTTTAGCGGTTTTAGGAGTTCTATTTTGTCATTTTTCAACAATGGACTCAGCATGACAGGCAGATGAGGCAGAAGACCATGGAGAATGTTGTTTTTCACACAAGGCAAGCTGACAGCTCCATATAAGGTAAGAGAAATGCGTGTTTGTTTGCCCTGCATTGTAGTCCTTTTCCTGCTTGCGGAGCAGTGCCCGTTCTGCTTACATTCACACTGTACTCGAACCGCGTTAGTTTTCTTCTACCAGACCGAGACCTAGGTTTTAGCCCGGGCCAGAGTTCGCCTTTTTGTTCCGTGACAGAGTTCGACGGCGAGTTCACACCTCCCCAAACGAACCGGACTTCCTAGGCAAACGGGCTAGAGTTTGGGACAACAGGGCTGGTGTGAATGCACCCTTAGTCTAGTGGTTCTACACTTAATGCTCTGCAACCTTCTGCCTGAGGGAAGTGGGGCAAAAAGTGTGTGTGCTGGGTGAGTGGGGTTAATAAGTGCACAAGTATAAGTGGACTTTAACACTGTTGTGCAGTTAAAATGTGTTGCTCTTATTTGGAGTGTATAACTACAAAAAGAAAACATCAAAGTTCATGCTCAATAATCCAGGTCAAAAATACAACAAAGTTAAGTCCAGGTCCTCTGGGTGGTTTCTTTTTTTGGTTGTTGAAACGTTGTTCCAAAGGACTTCATCAGTCCGAGGAGCCACAACAAATTCAGTCCCATAAGTGGCTTAGTCACATAGTGGGCCAACGAGTTTTATCCAGATGGTTTCTGGAGTCTGCCCACTCCCCCATCAACTCCTCTGGGGC
>NW_023626804.1:1336-2774 GCF_014905685.2 Nematolebias whitei | reverse complement strand
GTCCTCCACAACACATCGAAGAGCAGTCTCCAGTTCCTGATTGGTTCATTCGGCTTGCCCGTTGGATTGGGGGTGGTACCCAGATGTCAAGCTGACAGAGGCCCCTAGAGAATTACAAAAAGACTTCCATACCTGGGATATGAACTGGGGACCTCTGTCAGAAACCACATCGGATGGAATGCCGTGAACCCTGAAGACATGTTGGACCAACAGTTGGGCTGTTTCGAACGCCGAAGGAAGTTTCGATAGGGGAACAAAATGAGCTGCCTTCGAAAACCTGTCAATCACAGTGAGGATAACGGTGTTGCCATCAGAAGGGGGTAGACCGGTAACAAAATCGAGAGAGATGTGTGACCATGGACGACTAGGAGTGGGCAGAGGCAGCAGCTTACCAGCAGGTGGCCGGTTACCAGTCTTATTTCTGGCACAAATGGGGCAAGCGGCAACATAACTTTTAACGTCAGCATTCAAGGAAGGCCACCAGAAGTGTCTCTTAGTTAAGGAAATCATACGTGCAAGACCCGGGTGACATGAGAACTTGTGTGTGTGTCAGTCGAGGACCTTAGCTGTGATACTAGCAGGAACGAACATAGTACCAGCGGGACCAGTCCCTGGGTCAGGGTCAGACCTCTGAGCTTCCAGGATATCCTGTTCGATGGACCATGTGAGAGTGCCAACCACACAGGATGATGGTAGTACGTTTGGTTCCTGTGTGGTGTCCTCTGGTTGTGAAAACTGTCGTGAGAGAGCGTCGGGCTTCGTGTTCTTGGATCCGGGTCTGAAAGTCAGTGTAAAATTGAATCTCGTAAAAAATAAAGACCATCTTGCCTGTCTTGGGTTCAACCGTCTGGCATCGCGAAGGTACGTGAGGTTTTTGTGGTCCGTCCAAATGAGAAATGGAGTGTCCGTACCCTCCAGCCAATGTCTCCATTCCTCTAGGGCCAGTTTCACGGCCAGAAGCTCACGGTTCCCCACGTCGTAGTTCTTCTCTGCAGGGGAGAGGCGCCGAGAGAAAAACGCACAGGGATGTACCTTGTTATCAGGAGATGCTCTCTGCGATAGGACAGCTCCTACTCCAGTGTCGGATGCATCCACCTCCAGGATGAATTGATTTTTGGGATCTGGGTGACACAATACAGGAGTAGATGAAAAAAGCGCTTTGAGCTCACCAAAAGCCTTGTCCGCCTCCTGAGTCCACTTAAAAGTCCTAAGAGTAGATGTTAATTGTGTGAGGGGGGCAGCGATCCTGCTATAGTTCTTAATAAAACGGCGGTAGAAATTGGCGAAGCCCAGGAATCGTTGAAGCTGTTTCCTCGTTTCCGGTGTTGGCCACTCCACCACTGCCTTAGTCTTTTCAGGGTCTGTGCGGTAGTGTCCCCCTTCAAAAATGAAGCCCAAAAAATGGAACAGACTTTGCATGAAATTCACATTTTTCTGC
>NW_023626804.1:0-1236 GCF_014905685.2 Nematolebias whitei | reverse complement strand
TCCTGAGTCCACTTAAAAGTCCTAAGAGTAGATGTTAATTGTGTGAGCGGGGCAGCGATCCTGCTATAGTTCTTAATAAAACGGCGGTAGAAATTGGCGAAGCCCAGGAATCGTTGAAGTTGTTTCCTCGTTTCCGGTGTTGGCCACTCCACCACTGCCTTAGTCTTTTCAGGGTCTGTGCGGTAGTGTCCCCCTTCAAAAATGAAGCCCAAAAATGGAACAGACTTTGCATGAAATTCACATTTTTCTGCTTTGACGTAAAGTTGGTTTTCGTAGAGACGTTGGAGAACAGTTCTGACGTGATGAACATGTTGTTCCTCATCTTGTGAGTATATAAGAATGTCGTCCAAATATACAAAAAGGAATTTGTTCAAAAAGTCTCTCAGAACGTCATTAACTAAAGCCTGAAATATTGCGGGGGCGTTAGTGAGGCCAAAAGGCATTACGAGGTACTCAAAATGTCCTAAGGGGGTCTTAAATGCCGTTTTCCACTCATCACCCTCCCTTATACGAACGAGATGATAAGCGTTACGGAGATCTAACTTTGAGAATATCTTAGCGTGGTGCAACTGCTCATGGATGGAGTCGATGAGGGGTAGCGGATATTTGTTTTTTATTGTAATCTGATTTAACCCTCTGTAGTCGATGCAAGGGCGCAAAGTCTTATCCTTTTTAGCCACGAAGAAGAACCCTGCTCCAACTGGAGAGGTAGAGGGGCGAATTATACCCGAGTCTAAAGATTCCGAAATGTACTCCTGCATGGAGTCTCGTTCAGGACCAGAAAGATTATATAGGCGACTAGAGGGAAGAGGTGCCCCTGGTAACAGCTCGATAGCACAGTCATACGGTCGATGTGCAGGTAAGGATGAGGCCTTTAGTTTACTAAACACAGGAGCTAAGTCATGGTACATCTTAGGAATCCTTGATAGATCAATAGACTCAGAAGAATTACTGCGTTTTAATGCGGAAGGAATTGCAGTTCTTAAACAGTTCATGAGACATTGTGGGCTCCATTGTTCTATTCTCTTTAATCTCCAATTAATGACTGGGTTATGTTTGTTCAGCCAAGGAAAACCTAAAATGAGCTGAGACACATGAGATTGAAAGACAAAAAACTCACAATATTCGTGATGGTTCCCGGAGATCATGAGGTGCAGGGGCCCGGTCTTCGTGTGGATGGAGGCGAGTTTTTGTCCAGTGAGGCCCTCCATAGATAATGGCGTGGAAAGGGTCTGA
>NW_023626803.1:0-2774 GCF_014905685.2 Nematolebias whitei | reverse complement strand
GACACTGTGATGAAAAAAGGGTTGACAGGGACTGGAACCCTCATGAATAATAGGATTCCAAAGGACTGCAAGATCATAGGGGATAAGCCTTCAAAAAGAAAGGAAGAGGGGCATCAGAGAAGGTAGTCGGACGAAGCCGCCCCAAACTTGCTGTCATAAAGTGGTTAGACAACGAACCAGTTGTCATGGCATCCTCTGCCTATGGCATTGAACCTCAGGACACATGAGGAAAATGGCCCATGAAAGACAAAAGATTTGTCCAGGTGTCAAGGCCACTGGCAATCACTGAGTACAGCACCAACATTTGTGCAAAAAAGGCATTTACCAACAAACCTTTATTCACTGGTAATTCCTCATTGTGAAGGTACAAAATAAAAGGTAGAAACTTTTTAAAAAAAGATACAGAAACAAATATTCACAGAGTTGATAAAGTTTACTCATTTGCTAAAAGATAATGCACGTTTAATTGCTAAATCACTAAATAAGAGTAAATATATCAGGAAAAAGAGACTTTTCTGATTTTATTTACCACCTAAACAATTACATCTCCTATTTAATTTTAAATAGAAGATTGGCAGGAGAAAGGAGTACAGTTTTTCTGAAAAAAGACTGATTATTCCTCATCATCAATTTTCTCTTCTCTTTTCACCCGCCTGGGTTGATGAGTAACTGTTTAAAATAGCGAATTTCTGGAAGTATACGGTTTAAAAACATTTTTAAACTGATGTGCTGTGAGACTAAAAAGAGAAATTGCAGGTTTATAAAAATTCAGTGCTTTAGAGTGGAAGACACTGAGACGCTTGGTAATCTAGTATCTGTTGAAAAATAAGCACATACAAGTAACACTGCATGGAAGCATTTACTTAAATATTCATGAATTGGGGTAAAACCTGAGACAGGTGCTCACATTTGAATAAGTGACTTATAACAGTACTTTTGTGTAAACCCAAAGCTAAAATAGTGTGAAACTCATTGACATTTGAATACAATTATTTACCTGTAAAAATATCTGAAGCTGGCAATTGTTTTATCCAGAAAAAGTGCTGAACAGTGAATAACCATGACAGGTGTCAGGGAAAAAGACTTTGATCCTTATGGGATGAAGGACAGATTGGAAGATGCGTTAGCGCTGCTGACAGCTTCCTTACATCCATATGGCAGACGGGTGGACTGCATGAACCCAAAAGAGTTGTTGGACGATCTGATGGAGGTTGCAGAAGTTGTGACCTCTACAGAAATTACATTGTCAAGTTATGAAAAGCTGGCTAGAATTGCAATTTTGCTGAAAGAATCATTCTATGCAGTTGTTAGGAAAGCTGATGACCTTGCACTAAGGTTATACAGTGAAAAGGAGGTGGTTCAGAAGATTGAAGAACACTTCCTTCAATTTAAAAGTGAACACGAGGTCCTCACAAGAAAACATTATGAACAGATGTTTCAATTACAGCAATATGCACGTGCAGAAGTTGATTCAATGAACAGCAAAATACAATTACTTGAGGCATCACTATCTGAAGCCAGGGATGCTAAAGATGTGCTTAAAACACAACTTGAGGATTGCAAAGCGGAAAAGGCGCTATTTCTCCGTCATTGTCGGCATTTACAAGGTGAATGTCGGACATCACAGGAACGCCTTAAGGCTTGTGAGGAGAAGCTAAGAGCAGCAACAAACAAGATTTCTGACGTGGGGCGAGTTTGTCTGGAACTCAGAGAAGACCGTGGACAGAGTCCGGGTCACCCACAACCACCCCAGACAGATGCTGTTACACCTCCTCCTCTTAGCCCCATTCCAACACCCCCACCTCGGGTGATAAGGACGGGTCTGCACCGACTTGCACCTCCTGCTTTTAATCCACCCTCATCTCGGGCGGTAGGAACAGACCTGAACAGGTCTCTTCCACCGAACGTGCGACAGTGTGCAGTGAATGTGTTCGAGGCATGTTCTAAGACGCCCATAGAAGTGTTTCCTGGTGTAAAGGTTAAACCCCACTGCCTAGAAATGGAAGGACGGAGTGCGTTGACACCTCCTCCTAAAACAGGCGAGAAAAGGCAGTATTTTCAAACTGACAAACCACGTAATGATGGTGCACGCTGGGACAAAAAGGCTCCTCTTTCAGAGGATGAGCGTGATGATCGTAAATGGGATATGCGTAGGACGCAAAGATATGGGATCCAAGAGGACTCATATTATCAGGGGAAATCCGAAGAGGAACCCCCAAAAGACGTACCTAACCCTCCCCCACCTCGGACGAAACGAACCGAGGCGATAAAATCACAAAGGTCCCAGGAGCAAAGCCCTACACCTCTGAGCTCGGAGGAGACAGAGAAAATACAAAGGTTTGTAGAAACTTTGAAAAACGCTGAAATGGGAATCCAACCAGGAGCACAATGTAGTGATCTGATCGCTACTAAATCTGAAGGCGCGAATGACAACATTACAGATGTCGGTGAAACACACCAAGACATTGCTGTTGCTGCCTCCAACAACCCCTCATCGGACGAAGGGGGGGTAAACACACACACAACCGATGACGAGTCATCGCAAACTGAAAACTCAGAACCTGATTTTCATGATTTTGAACTAGGCATTCCAGTTCTGGGAGGACTCCCAGATAACCTGGTACCGAGTCAAGAAGCTGGGCCAGTATGTTTCACGAAACCATCACAGGCCATCGCTCTTTTCTCAACCAATGACGTCGACCAAGGACCTCAAACCTATGGTGTCTTACCCATAGACAGGTCCGACGACTCAGAAAAGGATTCGTTGGAGCTCC
>NW_023626802.1:0-2775 GCF_014905685.2 Nematolebias whitei | reverse complement strand
TCAGGATGGGTCAACCTGTATTTCTGGATTCAAATCAATGAAATGACTGTTTCTGTCCCATAAGGTCCTTAAGGTCAGGATTTGACCTCAGGCTTAGTTCACTACAGTCCCCCCTTTGGAAATCATCGCCTGTCCATGGGGATGAATTCCAACATGAATTTACGCCTTCGAATGTCCCTGGTCTTGATGTAATCCAGCAAGGAAAACAAAAGTCAAAGGATGTAATCCACAATGTTTTTGGTAATTCCATTGTCCATCCATCCATCCATTTTCTTTACCCGTTTGTTCCATTTTGGGTCACGGGGGTCGCTGGTGCCCATGTCCAGCAATCACTGTGCGAGGGGCGGGGTACACCCTGGATGGGTCGCAAGTCCATCACAGGGCGTAATTCCATTGTGTTGATGGTAATTCCATAATGTTGTTGGTAATTCCATTGTAGCAATGCTTTAACCCCTTGGAAACAGAGTCTGTAATCCATTGGAAAAAGACATATAATCCACAACGGTAAATCCACAACGAATGGAAGTGTTGATTGATCAGCATACAGAGGGGTTCCCTTGAATTGAACTGAAGATGCGGCTACTGGATGAAGATTGGAGACCAACGTCAGGATTGCAGGTCTCCTCCAGCGAAGGTCGTCGCTGGGTGGATGTCCAGTCTGTGCCGTTCTGGTTCAAATGTGACATGCAATTATGTGGTTTAAGGTGGGCTTATGAAGGGGATTTTACATAAGGCCTTAAACTATATGCACCTGGTGTGTAAGCTATTATGATTGGGAACAGCTACAACTACCAGTTAAGGGATGGAACATGCTGAAAAGGGTAATTATAGGGATTTATACTTATAGAAGAGTGTTCCAAACTATTTTTCCATTCCTAACTTGGTTTAAGTTAGCCTTACATGGTAAAATATAGTTTGGTTCAATTGTCTGTTGTCTTTTAGACGAACGACTTGAGATTGGGTGTTTGGCTTCCCCATAAATGTTTTGGAAGTCTATGGCGAAACTCATCAAAAAGAATTAGCTATCCCCCCGAATAGAATTGTTCGAGTAGGTTCGGCTTAAGCGTTGTGAGACCAATGTAGATTATGGTACTTAAGGTAGCATTAATCTACATTGACTCCGCAAAGATTACATTTTAACGAATGAACTGCATGTTGGCATGGTTAAAGGCCTCTTAGTCTCTAACTTAACTACACACAAAATTCATTCTTGCTTGGGGTGTTCAGAAACAATACCAAAAACCAATTAAACGATGTCTCAACATCGACAAAAACAGTGACTAAGCAACCAGTAAAACAACGTTTCAACATTGACAAAAGCAGTGATTAAGCAACTAGAAAACGACGTTTCGGTGCGCCACTCACTCTGGATGTCAGATTTGCTCACGTTATCGCGTCTGGTAGCATTATCCTAACTGGCGTCACCCCCCTTCGGTCATGGGAGACCGCGAACACGGGTGAGGACGTCGCTCCATGAGCTAAAGTTAGGCTGTCCTTGTCTAGTTTTAACTGTTTGCGCAGCTGAAAGAGGACTTTAAGGTCTGGATTGGAATCCAGTTCGCCCTTCGATGGAGTGTATTTGTCTGGGTCAGTCAGATACAGTATCATCGAGTTAATTGCAGGATCATCCAACTTTTGAAGTTGGGTGATGTCTGGGTCAGTTGAAAATGACTTTTCATATTTTGAAAGAACTTGGCGAATTTTGTCTCTTTCTTCATCAGATGTCAGAGTGTCGGCTTGGGCGACCACCTGTTCAATCTGTGATGAGACTGATGAGGGTTCTTGCTCCTTGGGGAGCTCCAACGAATCCTTTTCTGAGTCGTCGGACCTGTCTATGGGTAAGACACCATAGGTTTGAGGCCCTTGGTCGACGTCCTTGGTTGAGAAAAGAGCTATGGCCTGTGTTGGTTTTGTGAAACATACTGGCCCAGCTTCTTGACTCGGTACCAGGTTATCTGGGAGTCCTCCCAGACCTGGAATGCCTAGTTCAAAATCATGAAAATCAGGTTCTGAGTGTTCAGCTTGCGATGACTCATCATCGTTTGTGTGTGAGTTTACCCCCCCTTCGTCCGATGAGGGGTTGTTGGAGGCAACAACAGCAATGTCTTGGTGTGGTCCACCGACATCTGTAATGTTGTCATTCGCGCCTTCAGATTTAGTAGCAATCACATCACTACATAGTGCTCCTGGTCGGTATCCCATTTCAGCGTGTTTCAAAGTTTCTAACAACCTGCGTATTTTCTCTGTCTCTTCCGAGCTCAGAGGTGTAGGGCATCGTATCTGGAACTTTTGTGATTTTATCGCCTCGGTTCGTTTCGTCCGAGGTGGGGGAGGGTTAGGTACGTCTTTTGGGGGTTCCTCTTCGGACTTCCCCTGATAATATGGGTCCTCTTGGATCCCATATCTTTGCGTCCTACGCACACCCCATCTACGATAATCACGTTCATCCTCTGAAAGAGGAGCTTTTCTGTCCCAGCGTGGACCTTCATTACGCGGTTTGTTAGTTTGAAAATACTGCTTTTTCTCGCCTGTTTTAGGAGGAGGCGGCGAGGCACGCCGTCCTTCCAGTTCTAGATAGAGGGGTTTAACCTTTACACCAGGAAACACTTCTATGGGCGTCTTAGCATGAGAACATGCCTCAAACACATTCTCAGCACACTGTTTAATCTCATTGATGGATTTTTCTCTGAAATTTGCCATCATTTGTACTGATCTTTTAAAATCAGTGTGGAGATTTTTGCTGAAAACAAATTTAAAACCTTCTTCTTCCTCCAT
>NW_023626801.1:0-2776 GCF_014905685.2 Nematolebias whitei | reverse complement strand
GTGTGCCAGCTGATGACGTCGTGAGGCTGCACGTTTAACGTCGCTGTGCGAACGTTGAGAGGCGGAGGGCGTGACTTCATCAACGCCGTGCTGTCGAAGTGAAGGTTGTGAGCCTCGCGGGAGCACACGTTTTCTCTGGAGGGACGCGCGCCGCTCTCGCTGAGGGCGGAGCCCGTCATTGGATTCATTCAGCTGTCTCACGCTTATGCCGCCGTGAGCTGCTGATCGATGAGAATCGGTGGATGACGGCCGCTCGCGTTTGCTCAGGAGAGGCGTGTGTTGTTTTCGCTGAGAGCGGGGACCTCCACCGGACCCGGCCTGCGGTCTCACATTTATACCGATGTGAGCCGGTGAGCGCCGGGCAGCTGTGCGTGCATCATCAACACAGCGCCGTTTGGATGGAGGCTGCTTGCCTCGCTCGGGTGCGCGTTTAACACCGCTTGGGTGGTGATCGTGCGGTTCTGATTGACAACAAGTTATTTCGCTTACCGTGGTGTCACGTGAGCGTCTGGGCATGTGATGGAGCGACGGTGGGTTTAAAAAACCTTTATTTAAGGACACCGGCTCTTTATGTGTGGAGGATGTGTGTGCAGCGGCTGTGAGCTCATCCGAACTTACAGACTGGCTAAAAACAGGCATTTTGATCTTTGAAAAATCATTTATTTCAATTCCTGTGTCATTTATACACACATCCTCCACAGACCGTCATTTCTTAAATCTTCTCCCCCGTGAGCTCTGCGGTTTGTTTGCCCCGAGCGCCGTCTGCAGGCGATCTCTGGGGAAACGCTGAAGTGCAGGCTGCCGGAATGAGGAGGGGTGGTCTCTGGCGGGCGGGGCTGGTGGTGGAGCTGGGCGAGACGAAGCTGCTGCTGCCATGGAGCGTCGATGTTTCTGCCTCTGCTCTCGACGGTCTCTCCAGCGGGCTGGGGGACGGGATGAGCCGCGCGGCTTGATGAGATGGCGCACAGCTTCCGACATCTCCTCCGACTGCTTCGAATTCGCCAGCATGGTCTTCAAGCTGCTTCTGAACAGCGCGTCCGATTAGATGGGGCCCTCCATCAGGTCTTTGTGCAGCTTTTCCGGCAGCAAGGGAGAGTGACGAAGCCAGGTGGAACGTTGGATTACCGTCATCCACGCTGCAATCCTTGACAGGCAAACCGTGGAAGCGGCGCACATGTTGAGGATGGCGTCTGCCGATTTACACAGGGAGCTCTTTGTCTCCTCCGGCAGGTCTGAGGCCTCCAGCCTTTTCGACATGCTAAATGCTAACAGCGCCACGTTGTTGTTAGCCGCGGCCGCCTGAAAAGCACACTGGTAGGCTCTGATGGAGAGCACGGTCACCGCCTGGTCGTGTTTCCCCGGAGGGACGGGACGCTTCTCCAGCCTGGACAGCTTCGCTCCGAAGGCTTCCGCGAGGCTTGGCTCAAGGGGGGGTACCGAGGGATAGCCCCGCTCGGTGAACCCCTCCACTCTGGTGATGGGGGCATAAGTGGAGACGGGCGCCCTTAACCTACCAGGACCGGCTGCGGCCTCGTTCCAGTACGCTGTCACCGTTGGAAAACGAGGCCAAATGGGATCAGGACGGCGAGCCGGCGTGGAGGCAAACCTTCCCGCAAGATCATCCGATCTGAGCGGGGGGGGGGGTCAGGGGACGGAGAGCCCCTTTACGCTAGCAGCTTCCTGAATAATGGCGGGCAGCTCCGAGAGGAGCGCGCCCACGGCAGGGAGCGGTGTGGTCGCTGAAGCGGGAAACCCCGGGGGAGACGAGCATCTGCTCGGCCTCCCTCTTTCCAACACTGCGCTCCCCGGCAGGGAACGAGCGTCGGGGCTGCTGCTAGCGTCACCGGTCCCAGAGGAATCATCCGATTCACTCCGAGAGCCGGCGTCAAAGAAATCCATGGCGTCGTCCAGCGAACAGTCTCCCGCCACGGACAGGCAGTCCTCGATGGTAGCCTTAAACAAGGCTGCTCTCCTCTGCCTTTCCTCCGGTGGAAGCTCGTCACAGAGGCGGCAGGAGGAAGCGCGGGCGACGTGGCGGGGACCCAGGCATCCCTTGCAGGTGTCGTGCCGGTCGAAGCTAAGCAAGTAACCGGTCTTGCAGGAGGGACACAAGCGGATGGTGCTGGAGCTGGACATCTCGATGAAAGGTCAGTTGTTTTATTGTACTAGCTTGCTGAAGAAAAATGGGAGCAGATTACCCGCTCTTAATGTAATTTATACGGATCGGGTGGGGCCCACACAGCAGGTGGGCGTGGACTAATTTTTTCAGTATGATGCTTGCGCATACCGGGATAAACCCATCAGCGATAGCCTTAAAGGGCGAAGCCTATATGACATAGAACTATGTTTATTGAAAAAAAAAGGAACATGAGTGAGAGGGGGTGGTTTTTGTGTAAATTTTCACATTGTTTCAACACTTTGTGTCACAGATATGATGCGTTAAAAATACTCTTCACCCCGTATCATCAGAAGAGTTAAACCAAATTAATATGGAGAAGAATCAGAGGTGAAGAAGTCACACCCGTCCGTCTGAGTTTCCCTACGAGGAAACCAGAAGTCCTACAGCCAAACCAACTGTTTGACAGAACAAAACTACATACTTTTTTATTTATAATTTGTATGTTTATATTAAAGATATAGGAAGAGTTTGTTGTTAATATGTTGTTACAACGAGAGCTGGATGTGGGTCACGGGTCACTGAAGCCAGCTGCTGCTAGCCGTGGGCCTCAGGCCTCCTCTCGGACCCTGGACCCGCCTACAGCCCACGGCGTCCCCC
>NW_023626800.1:0-2777 GCF_014905685.2 Nematolebias whitei | reverse complement strand
CCTCTCCCCTGAACACAGAGCTTCAATCTTACATCATCCTAAACCCAAAACAGTTCAGGATATGTTATCTTTTTTAGGCCTAACCGGGTACAGCAGGCATTACATCCCCGATTACAGTGAACTAACCACACCCCTTCACGATATGGTCAAAGAACAAGGCATGAGAAAGTTAAAATCTAATCTGGTTTGGACGGTTGAAGCAGAACAGGCGTTTATCGCCCTTAAACAACTCTTATCTAGAGCCACTGACTTGGCCCTGCCAGATTACACGCTACCCTTCCATCTTGATGTTTCTGAAGCAAAACATACCATTAATGGCGTTTTGTTTCAGAAAAAGGGGGGAGACAGACACGTCCTGATGTACGCTAGTGTGCTGATGGATGGTACTGAAAAGCGCCATCCGTCATGCACGCAGGTGGCAGTGGGATTGAGTAAGATTGTTTCCAAAACCGCACATATAGTGATGGGTCATCCATTACACATTTTGACATCACACAACATCGTGGCTTATGTCAACTCTGAACTTTTCACAATGACCTCCTTGAAACAAAGACGCATGAGTAACATTTTAGCCGCACCAAACTTATTATTCCTACATGAAGGGATAAACATGGCCGATGGAATGAACACAACACACACACATGACTGTGTACAGAAGGTTTATAAAGAAGAGATTAGCTCATGTGGGAAGCAGACAAATGCTCAGGAATCTTCAACAATGGTGGCACCCTCATTTAAATGATATGGTAACTGAACACATTGGAACCTGTAAAGTTTGCTTACAGTACAATATTCGACCAGCTGTTAAACCGGAACAAGGAACATTTCCACTCCTATTCAGGCCAGGACAGGAGATAATTATAGATTACACTGACATGCTGGAACCTGTTAAAGGTTACAGATATGTGCTGATGTGTGTTGATACCCTCACAGGGTGGCCAGAAGCCATACCTGCAAGAAGAGAAGACAGCAAAACTGTTATTAAGTTTCTGATTAACCATTACATTCCCAGACACGGATTCCCTGAAAAAATCAGATCAGACAATGGAACTCACTTTAAAAACACAGACCTGCAGGCTGTGGAAAAAATGTTAGGCCTAAAACATGCGTTTGGGACCGTGTATCATCCTCAGTCACAAGGTAAAGTTGAAAGAATGAATCAGAACATAAAACAAAAATTAAGTAAAATCTGTGCACAGACTAAATTGAATTGGGTTGATGCATTACCAATCGCACTAATGACAGTAAGAACTTCTGTTAATAATGGAACTGGCTTTTCTCCCTATGAATTAACCACAGGTCGACCTTTTCCTGGACCACATGCGTGCTCACTGACCAGTGAGGAGGATCGTAAGATGGACCATAAGGTATACTTTCAAGAGTTAAAAGCATTGGTGTCTAACTTTACTCAGCAGGTACACAACAAGCGGAGTCCGACTGAGGAGCTAAAGGAACCAGCCCTCCCCACTGCGGAGTGGGTATTGCTGAGGGTTATTAAAAGGAAGTGGCAGGAGCCCCGGTGGAAGGGCCCCTTTCAGGTGACGGAGAGAACATCTCATGCAGTCCGCCTGAGAGGAAAGGGGGACACCTGGTACCATTGGAGTCAGTGTGCCCTAGTTCGAGAACCAGGAAGGAGTTAAGGATCTGTGCCAAGGAATCGAAAACTGGACTCTCACGTCTTGGTAGACCAAAGCAGCCGAGTATAGTTGCGTGCCGGCCCGGAAGGACTTTGTTGAAGGGGGCCACTTGGTGCTGGAATATTCACACATAGTACAGACACTTAGAATCGACAGAAACACCACATAATTAGAGTCTCACATTTCACGAAGAAAACTCAGAGACATAGGAGGATTCAATATCTCTGAGCACCCCAGGGGAATGCCCCTGAGTACGTGTGGCACATTCTGATGTCGTACTAATATTTTATTGACATTTTGATTTTTTTTAACCTCTTGAAGCATTTTTTTTATAACAATTTTCATATCAATAATTTTGTACTCTCTTTTTGTGTGTTCAAGGGAGACAACTGCCTTGCTGCTGGAGGAGGAATTGAAGTCTTATAAGTCCGTCCTATATATTATGAGTTTTCGTTCGTACCACTAGCCTACACTTGCATTTATATTCTATATGTTCACTTGACATTTTGTATTGTATTTTATTCAGATTTTAAATTCTTCATTTTTATAAAAACTTTACTAATATACGTCTTATTTTTACACTTAAAATACTTGTGGTTGCTGTTGCATCCCTTGCCTGAGGTCACTGACAGTGCGCCTTATCACATCCACTTTAGAGAAGAGAGACCCAGAAATCACCCGTCAACTCCTCATGCGGAGAGGGTATGACCTTGAGGACTTTGAGATGGTTCCACGCCGCCGCAGATAGATTGCAGATTTTATTTTAAAGGTTTGGACCTCTGGTTAAGAGGTCCAAAGGGGGAATTGTTGTAAAATAAAATCTGTTTCTGCTTGTACAATTTCTAAAGCTTAAAGTGTGACTAGTATACTTCCTGTTTCTTATTTGTGACAGCACTCACCCAACCGGACTTTGCACAATACACGTTGAGCAAGTGAATATTCTAGAAGCTAGAGTGAGTCACTGCCCTATACACGTTGAGCAAGTGAACATTCTAGAAGCCTTGACCAAGCACCGCCCTAATTTAGACTATAGCTGAGCAGCACTTCCTCTTTCAGCAGACAACGCAGAGCAAAGGCTGACTTCAGATCACTTTTACAGGTTGTATCGTTTGTCTCCATTGAATGCGCATTCAATGTTTT
>NW_023626799.1:0-2777 GCF_014905685.2 Nematolebias whitei | reverse complement strand
TAGGGTCCAGTCGGCCCGTACCGGTACTAATGGAAAAGGGGCATAAAAGATCTAAGATACATGCCAGTCACTAACAGTAACAGCAAAACAATACACCAAACAGCAGCACGATTCTCAGGTTCTGTTTGGGTATAATTTAGACACTTGATGTGTTCACTAACATAAACAAATCTAACAAACTGGGATTTATTCAAAGCATGCAGCAAAAATACATAAACAAAGCGCCAAAATTCAATTCAATTGAATTCAAAAATACTTTATTAATCCCAGAGGGAAATTAAGTGTTGTTGTAGCCCATCATCCTGATTTTATTCGAGTTGTTAGATGCTGATTGCTGTGGGAAGGAAGGATCTCCTGCAGCAAATACGAAGAATCTGGCCACAGATACCGATCTGTCCACCCAGATCCAGCTTGCTGTCAGATCCGGCTGGCCTCTCGGTCCTCCTGGGCAGCAGGGCCACCCGAATGCCTGCCAGAACTCCTCCCAGAGCGATGGCCACTCCTTCCAGCACTCTGCCGAGCTCCTCGTCACTGCAGACAGCCAACTGTAGGTGCTGAGGGACGATCCTGTCCTTCTGATGTCATGAGCCATGTTTCCATGTTTCTAGTTCCAGGATCTCAGTGGTCAGGCACTTGAGCGCAGCTGGCAGGTAGATGAGAATGCGTCCACAGAACATCCTTTTCAACTAATTTGAGATTTGGGGCTGTAGTTGAGATATTATTTGAGCTTTGGAGATGTTAATCAGCTGCTGTTGGTTGTAGAAAACTGCCTTGTTGCCATGGTTACGCATCATAACAAATGTCCAAAACTAAAAAAAAGTTTCAGTAAAAATCCTTCCAGCTGCACAGCATCTGATACCAGAAGAAACCATCATCCAAAAAATGTGATTTACATCCAGAAAAAGAGGAATTAAAGTTTCTAAAAGCAAAATCTCAGAATGAAATTAACAGAGCTGCTCCAACATGCAGCCACCTTGAGCGGTGCAATTCTAGAACCTGGAAAAATAAATAAGTCTACAGCAGCATGGTCCTTTTGGCAGAGTGGTTCTGATGACAGTGAGGTTATCTTGGCAATATGGTCCCGTTGGCACCATGATACTGTCAGCAGCGTGATGTTGGGGACCAAAGCCAGGTCCCCATAAGAAGAAGACTTGTTGGAGGGTTAGGAGTTAGGTTTAGGACTAAGGTGTGAATTGAGGATGGGTTAGGCATGTACTAGTAATGGTTAGGTCTAGTGTAATGGTCAGGGTTAGGCTATAGAAAATGAATGGAAGTCAATGCAAAGTCCCCCAAAAGTATGTTTACAAGAACACACAGTACGTTTCTGCCAACTGCCCTTTAAAGGATAAAATCCAAGGCATGACCATAAGAAATATTTCCGTGTGTTTCAGAGACACCACTACCTGCTTCGGTCTTAAGAGCCTTTTTATTGTTTTAACATCTTGAAACATGACAAAAATCTTCTCATAAATTGTTCAGAGCATCTGGTGCATCCAAATGAAATTGGATGAGACCAGCATGATCACAACCACAATAATTGTTAGTGTTTTTTTAAAGTGGGTAAAAGTCAGGCTGAAGCAGCAGTCAGCTCATGTGGACTGTCAGCTGCATCTGATCTGAACACAACAGACCCATCAAATGCAACTGGACAGCATAAAGATCTTGTCAGATGCTGTCACTGAAGTGTTCAGGTGGATGAGTGTAACGAGCTGGTGAGACTGTGCTGCAGAGGCCTCCTGTGGCTCAGAACAAAGATCCTTTAATCCTAACCTGGACTGTTGTTTACCTCTTCATTTTATGATGCAGTGAAATGTTTATGTTATATTAGCAGTTGTACCCAGAATGAAAGGACTGAGACAAAACAGAGACCAGGACTAAATATCAATTTACAGTGCTCATTTACAAAGAGGAATATTAAAGTTACATCATGTGAGGTTGCTGGTTCTCCTGTGGGGCAGAGGGAGCAGTGAGTAGATTGCTTGGAGGATTTTAGTAGAATTCTAGTGATGGGTTTTCTTACTGGAGATGGTTGAGGTTGGAACAGAGATAGAGTACCCAACAATATCCAACAATGTCCAGAGCGTAGAGCAGAGTACTCCAAAACAGGCAGGTGAGTGGTGGTGGCACAGAGCAGCTGAAGGAATGCAGGAGGATGAGAATCTCACAAAAGGTTTTCACAGCAGAGTGGCAGGACGGCAGGTGAACTCTGAGAATGCAGACAAAAACACAAGGCATTAATAATCAAAGGCTTCCTAGAGATAGACTGGCTAGAACAACTCTACTGTTGGTAGTGGATGTCCCAGCACCTGCTGCATGGTCTCTGTGGCTTCTTATACTCCTCCTGCATGAAGAGTTGATGTGTTGCAGCTGCTGCCAATTAGTGTCCTGAGTGGAGGAAGGAAGAAGGCAGGACAGAACTCCTACAGTTTACAGAACCTGAAAAATTAAAATACACACAATGTCACACTGTATTCTCTCAGTACTGTATTCTCTCAGTACTGTATACGCAGTTCCAATAATGCTCAGTCAGGTCATCTGGACAGTTTCTTTTTTATAGAGACGTTTCACCCTCTATCCGGAGGCCTTCATCAGTCTGAGGAGTTCCAGTAAACTGTTTCCCCACCAAGCAGCAAACTTCTTAAGTGGACCAACCAGTTTGCTGGAGCTAAGATGGTTTCTCGGGGCCATCCTGTCCACTGTCGACTCCTCCCAGGCAGGCAGCCACAGGTGTTGAATTTGGTACCTGGATGATTGAGCATGAACTTTGTTGCCTTGAA
>NW_023626798.1:0-2777 GCF_014905685.2 Nematolebias whitei | reverse complement strand
ATAAATACATCAAGTTCACACGAGAAGATGTAAAAAATGGCAGGTTGTCTTTCTTGGACTGTGAGGTCTCAGTCTCTGATAGAGGACATTTGCAAACAGAGGTGTACCACAAACCCACCCACACAGACCAGTATTTGCAGTTTGACTCCCATCACCCTTTGGAGCACAAGTTGGGAGTCATCAGGATTCTGTACCACAGAGCAGACAGCATCCCCACTAGCTCAGGAGACAGGCAGAAGGAGAAATCCCACACAAGACAGGCTCTAGAGCAGGGGTGCCCAACCTTTTTTGAACCAAGAGCTACTTTTGAAGTCGGCAATTTGCCGAGAGCTACTCGTCCAGTCTCATTATCAACAAACATAATTTTTCATCAATCCCTACTCCTCACTTCTTTAAAGTAAATAAAACAGAACGTGATGTGTCTATAGGAGACAACTTTTTATGCAAGCTGTATAAAATAAATGTGTCTCTACCTTAGTGGGACTTCTGACACTGAGAGGAGGAGGCCAGGGTCTCATAAGCTGGGCAGTATGAGGTGGTTGCGAGGCGCAGGCAGGTCTCCAGATGATCATCATTCATTGTGGATCTGTTTTTGGACTTGATGATTTTCATGTGTGAAAAAGCAGACTCACACAGGTAGGTAGATCCAAAAAGTGCTGTTAAGTTCAAAGCACATCTTCGGATGTTAGGATACTTTTCTTCTGACAGCAGACTCCAGAACTCTCCATCCACGCCAGGTGATGCTCTGGATTTGATCCCAATGTCATTTTGCAGACTCAACACCTCATTTTCAACACCAGAGCTGTCCAGCTGAAACACGGACACCAATTTGGACACAATGTCATCCACATCAACATTTCCAAAAGGATAACACATGTAGCTGGTAACAGGCTCGATGGAGGAAAAGTCAGTAAATCGTCTCTCAAATTCTGCTGAGATGCTCTGAACCTGCTTAGAATAGTGTGCACTGTCCAGTTGTGGGACTTCTTTCCCTTGGCGCTGTAGCTCTGCCTCCATGTGTGGGAAGTTTCGCAGGTCCCTGCGTTGCAGCCGACTTGTGAGCAGTTGCAGCCTGCTTTTGAAGGTGCTCACAGAACTGATCATGTGGATTATGTTTTTGTCCTTTCCCTGAAGCTCCAAATTCAGTTCATTGAGCAGGCTGGTGAGATCTGTGAGGAAGGCTAAATCCAAAAGCCACTGGGTGTCCTCTAGTTTTGAATGTTCACCATGATCTGACAGCTTCAGAAAATCCCTGATCTCAGGCAACAGCTCACTGAATCTGTCCAGAAATGTACCTCTGCTTAGCCACCTGACGTCCATGTGCAGCAGCAGGTCTGTGTGGTCTGCTCCTGCCTCCTCCAAGTGAGCCCGGAACAACCTCCTCTGCAGACTCCTGGCCCTTATAGAGCACACAGTTTTCATGGCAACATCCATCACTTCCTTCATGTTTAAAATCTTCCCACACAGGGCCTGTTGGTGGATGATGCAGTGATAGTGCAAAATGTCTGGGAAAGCATCATTCTGCTTGCAGAGTGCAACAAATCCACTGGTGTGACCAGTCATTGCTGGAGCACCATCAGTTGTTATAGAAATTAGTTTAAAGAGGGGCAAGTTGCTTTTATTAACAAACTCCATAAACACATTAAAAATATCTTCTCCTCTTGTGTGTCCCTTCAAAGGCAAGATGGTGAGCAGCTCCTATTTTGCACTCATGTCTGCAAAGGCCATTCTGATAAAAACACACAGCTGGGCTACATCCACCATGTCTGTCGACTCATCAAACTGAAGAGAGAAACACTCACATTGTTCCACGTCCTTTTTTAGCTGCTCCTCCACATCCACAGCCATTCCCTCACATCGCTGTGTCACTGTTTGTCTGGACAACTGCACGTCTTTAATAGCAGCTACGATCTCACTTTTATTTTTAAAATCATGAAAAAGCGCATCTGCAGCCTCAATAAACGCTTCTTTCATAACTTGTCCATCGCTGAAAGACTTCTTATGTTGAGCCAGGATGCGGCTAACACGGTAGGAAGCTATCGTAGCAGCTTTACCTTTTGTGCTGGGCCGAGTGAAGACTGACTGCTGGGCTGCAAGCTTGTTTTTTAGCTCCCGCACTTTCTGAGTACGTAAAGAACTTTTAAGAGGGAAATCTGTCTCAAACCGTTTGTGCATCGTCTTGAAATGCCGCTCCAAGTTACACTTTTTGGGTAAGGCAACGCTCGAATTACAGATGAGGCAAATGGACTTCGAATTAGAATAAACAAAAAAATACTCCTCCTCCCACTCTGTGTGAAAATAATAAGTTTTCGTTTGCTTGTTCGCTAGTTTTCCATCCATGTTTTCTGCGCACCGACATTAACTACTGAGCCTAAAGTCTCGTGAGAGCTGTGTCACCGCACACAAAACTCGCGAGACTATGTCTGTGAGAATACAAGTCAAGGCTTCGCTTCGCGGGCGACTGGTTGGGCACACCTGCTCTAGAGCAATGTGGATATCCTAACTGGGCCTTCCTAAAAGCAGAGAAGAAACCCAAACAGGACTCCAGTCAGCCATCAGGTGAAAAGGAGGAACCCAGACCCAGACCAGTGGTCATTCCATATGTTGAGGGAGTATCAGAGAAACTGAGACGTTTATTTTCTAAACATAACGTCCCAGTGGCTTTTAAACCCCAAAATACATTAAAGACTGGTTCATCCCAAAGATCCAGTCCCCCGGCACAAACAGAGCAATGTTGTGTATGCTGTTCAGTGTCAGGAGGGTGATCAGTCTTACAT
>NW_023626797.1:1394-2778 GCF_014905685.2 Nematolebias whitei | reverse complement strand
CCTGGGAGAGCAGTGGAAGATCGAGGTCCAAGAGCCTTGGAGAGCAGTGGAAGAGGTTGATCGAGGTCTCGGAGCCTGGAGGAGCTGTGGAAGTGGAGGATCAAGGCCTCGGAGCGTGGAGGAGCATGGAAGGTTCTCAGAGCTTGGGAGAGCAGTGTAAGTAGAAGCTCGAGGTCTCAGAGCCTGGAAGAGCAGTGGAAGTGGATGATAGAATTCTCAGAGCCTAGGAGTGCAGTGGAAGTGGAAGATGGAGGTCTCGGAGCCTGGGAGAGCAGTGAAATGGAAGATTGAGGTCTCGGATTCTGGGAGAGCAGTGGAACTGGAAACTCTAGATCTCGGATCTTGGGAGAGCAGTGGAAGTGGAAGATCGAGGTCTCAGAGCCTGGGAGAGCAGTGGAAGTGGATGATAGAGTTCTCGGAACCTGGAGGAGCTGTGGAAGTGGATGATCGAGGTCTCGGAACTTGGGAGATCAGTGGAAGTGTCTTAGAGCCTAGAGGAGCAGGGGAAGTGGAAGATCGAGGTCTCGGTGCCTGGAGGAGCAGTGGAAGTGGAAGATCGAGGTCTCAGATTATGGGAGAGCAATAGAATTGGAAGCTCGAGGATCCGAGCCTGGGAGAGCAGTGGAAATTGAAGATCGAGGTCTCGGAGCCTGAAGGAGCAGTGGAAGTGGAAGATTGAGGTCTCTGAGCCTGGAGGAGCAGTGAAAGTGGAAGACCAAGGTCTCGCAGCCTAGAGGAGCCTTGGAAAAGTCTCAGAGCCTGGGAGAGCAGTGAAAGATCGAGGTCTCGTAGCCTGGGAGTGTAGTTGAAGATCAGTGTCTTGGAGCCTGGGAGAGCAGTGGAAGATCGAGGTCCCGGAGCCTTGGAGAGCAGTGGAAGTGGATGATTGAGGTCTCGGATCATGGAGGAGCTGTGGAAGTGGAGGATCAAGGTCTCGGAGTGTGGAGGAGCACTGGTAGGTTCTCAGAGCCTAGGAGAGCAGTGGAAGTTCAAAGGCTCGGAGCCTGGGAGAGAAATGGAAGTGAAAGATCAAGGTCTCTGACCCTGGGAGAGCAGTGTAAGTGGAAGCTCGAGGTCTCTGAGCCTGAGAGAGCAGTGAAAGTGGAAGATCAAAATCTAGGACACTGGGAGAGCAGTGTAAGTGGAATATCGAGGTCTCAGAGACTGGTTGTGCAGTGTAAGTGGAAGTTCGAGGTCTCGGAGCCTGGGAGAGCAGTGGAAGTGGAAGATCAAGCTCTCGGAGCCTGAAGGAGCAGTGTAAGTGGAAGATCAAGGTCTTGGAGCCTCGAGGAGCCTTGGAAGGGTCTCGGAGACTTGGATTGGTCTTCGAGACTGGGAGAGCAGTGGAAGATCGAGGTCTCGAAGCCTGGGAGTGCAGTGAAAG
>NW_023626797.1:0-1384 GCF_014905685.2 Nematolebias whitei | reverse complement strand
CCTGGGAGAGCAGTGGAAGATCGAGGTCCAAGAGCCTTGGAGAGCAGTGGAAGAGGTTGATCGAGGTCTCGGAGCCTGGAGGAGCTGTGGAAGTGGAGGATCAAGGCCTCGGAGCGTGGAGGAGCATGGAAGGTTCTCAGAGCTTGGGAGAGCAGTGTAAGTAGAAGCTCGAGGTCTCAGAGCCTGGAAGAGCAGTGGAAGTGGATGATAGAATTCTCAGAGCCTAGGAGTGCAGTGGAAGTGGAAGATGGAGGTCTCGGAGCCTGGGAGAGCAGTGAAATGGAAGATTGAGGTCTCGGATTCTGGGAGAGCAGTGGAACTGGAAACTCTAGATCTCGGATCTTGGGAGAGCAGTGGAAGTGGAAGATCGAGGTCTCAGAGCCTGGGAGAGCAGTGGAAGTGGATGATAGAGTTCTCGGAACCTGGAGGAGCTGTGGAAGTGGATGATCGAGGTCTCGGAACTTGGGAGATCAGTGGAAGTGTCTTAGAGCCTAGAGGAGCAGGGGAAGTGGAAGATCGAGGTCTCGGTGCCTGGAGGAGCAGTGGAAGTGGAAGATCGAGGTCTCAGATTATGGGAGAGCAATAGAATTGGAAGCTCGAGGATCCGAGCCTGGGAGAGCAGTGGAAATTGAAGATCGAGGT
Source organism: Nematolebias whitei (assembly GCF_014905685.2). Classification (NCBI taxonomy): domain Eukaryota; kingdom Metazoa; phylum Chordata; class Actinopteri; order Cyprinodontiformes; family Rivulidae; genus Nematolebias; species Nematolebias whitei. The sequence goes on along the minus strand of NW_023626797.1, from coordinate 742 downwards.
CTCGGAGCCTGAAGGAGCAGTGGAAGTGGAAGATTGAGGTCTCTGAGCCTGGAGGAGCAGTGAAAGTGGAAGACCAAGGTCTCGCAGCCTAGAGGAGCCTTGGAAAAGTCTCAGAGCCTGGGAGAGCAGTGAAAGATCGAGGTCTCGTAGCCTGGGAGTGTAGTTGAAGATCAGTGTCTTGGAGCCTGGGAGAGCAGTGGAAGATCGAGGTCCCGGAGCCTTGGAGAGCAGTGGAAGTGGATGATTGAGGTCTCGGATCATGGAGGAGCTGTGGAAGTGGAGGATCAAGGTCTCGGAGTGTGGAGGAGCACTGGTAGGTTCTCAGAGCCTAGGAGAGCAGTGGAAGTTCAAAGGCTCGGAGCCTGGGAGAGAAATGGAAGTGAAAGATCAAGGTCTCTGACCCTGGGAGAGCAGTGTAAGTGGAAGCTCGAGGTCTCTGAGCCTGAGAGAGCAGTGAAAGTGGAAGATCAAAATCTAGGACACTGGGAGAGCAGTGTAAGTGGAATATCGAGGTCTCAGAGACTGGTTGTGCAGTGTAAGTGGAAGTTCGAGGTCTCGGAGCCTGGGAGAGCAGTGGAAGTGGAAGATCAAGCTCTCGGAGCCTGAAGGAGCAGTGTAAGTGGAAGATCAAGGTCTTGGAGCCTCGAGGAGCCTTGGAAGGGTCTCGGAGACTTGGATTGGTCTTCGAGACTGGGAGAGCAGTGGAAGATCGAGGTCTCGAAGCCTGGGAGTGCAGTGAAAG
>NW_023626796.1:867-2778 GCF_014905685.2 Nematolebias whitei | reverse complement strand
CATCCTCCTGGTCCTGTTGATCCATCCTCCTGGTCCTGTTGATCCTGGATCATCAGATCCTGACATGTCCCTGTCCTCCGAGGACACATTTTCATCTTTCCCTCATCTCACTCGCCTCATTTCTGTTTCTTCCTCAGTCTCTGAAATTACAACGTCCATCCATCCATTTTCTTTACCCGCTTATTCCATTTTGGGTCACGGGGGTCGCTGGTGCCCATGTCCAGCAATCACTGTGCGAGGGGCGGGGGACACCCTGGACGGGTCTCCAGTCCATCACAGGGACACATAGAGACAAACGAGACAAACAACCATTCACTCTCTCACTCACACCTAGGGACAATTTAGAGTTACCAATCAGCCTAACATGCATGTTTTTGGTCTGTGGGAGGAAACCGGAGTACCTGGAGGAAACCCACGCATGCACGGAGAGAACATGCAAACTCCATGCAGGAAGGTCCCCCACTGGAATTTGAACCAGTGACCTCGTCACTGAGAGGCGGCAGCTCTACCAACTGAGCCACTGTGCCCATGTGACAACCCAATTTTCCAAACGAACCTTTTGTTATGCCTAGATGTAGCAACACACTGAAATGGGTCAGTACATCCATTATTTATAAGTTATCGTGTTCACAACGGACAGGTGGACGGACAGGTGGACAGACAGGTGGACAGACAGGTGGACAGACAGGTGGACAGACAGGTGGACAGACAGGTGGATGGACAGGTGGACGGACAAAGGATATTTCCAATTCCTCTGATTTGCGGGACAGCAAATAAGTGGCAGCCATTTTGGTCCAACATTGAAAAAAACGTGCAGTCTCGTACAATGTTGATATTTCACACTCAGCGTTTGTGTTGTGGACAACTCTCATCTACTACCACCTTATAGTTTAGCTCAAGCACTTTCAAACTGATGGAATTAAAGATTGTTTTGGAGGGGTCGCCAGAGAAAGCAAACTCACTGGAAAGATGTGGCGACAGTGTTTTTGACGCAGGACACCTCCTGACACAACCTGGGCTCAAACCTGCAGCCTCAGAACTACAGGACACGCTGAGGAACCGTGCCGTGAAGCTTTCAGGTTCAGAGTGGGCACAAAATAAAGCCAACGACAGCTTGGTGCCGTTCACTGCAACCTCACTGTTCTTACTGTGCTGCAGAGAATTCCTGACTGTCAGACGGAGCTCCGAACACATGAAGAACACAGATGGACGTCTGAATTCCTGCGATCAGATAAAAAACTCTACTTGCCAATTTTTAAACGGTTCGTGATGGAGAATAAAAAAAATGAGCAGAAAGTGATGGAAAACCTGAGCTGGCTGCCCACTGGTGTCAGTCCATGTCATCAAAAGCCAGATGGGAGGAGCTAAAGCACAAAAGTTAAAAGTTAAAGGAGAAAAACATTCTTAAAGTGAATCCAGGTTCCTGCAGGTGGACCTGCCCTAATCCACACGACTCCAGGCTCGTAGGAGGACTACAGTGGATCCAACGAGGACCACACCAGTCCATAATGATGGCTGAGGACCATCTCCTGGGGACACCTGCTCGCTAAGAGGCGGCGGCTCTACCAACTGCACCACCGTGCTGCCATCACATACATCTGTACACACCTCTGGATCCCTCAGGTCACGTGACCAGCTGCTCCTGAGCGTGAGCTCAGAGGAGACCTTTGCTGCTGCAGCTCCTAAACTGTGGAACCACCTTCAGTGAACATCAGACTCTTCTCTGTCCGTTTTTAAATCCTTCTTAAACCATCTCTTCTTCTCCCTGACCTTTGACACCATCTCAGGTGTGGACTTTAATCATTGTAATCGCTTTTAATTATCTGACTGCATGTTTTATTATGTGTACTGAACAGCACGTGTGTGTGTGTGTGTGCGTGCGCGCTGTATGAATGTGTGTGTGTGTGTGTG
>NW_023626796.1:0-857 GCF_014905685.2 Nematolebias whitei | reverse complement strand
GCGCTGTATGAATGTGTGTGTGTGTGTGTGCGCTGTATGAGTGTGTGTGTGCGCGCTGTATGAGTGTGTGTGCTGTATGAGTGTGTGTGTGCGTGCGCGCTGTATGAGTGTGTGTGGAGGTACATGAGGCACAGAGTGTGCTGTAAAGAGCTTTCAGTATCTGGATTAGAGCTGGATTAGACAGAAAGGAGCTGTATAGGTACTGTCCATTTACTATTCATCTACAAAAACAACCGATGGAAGCACGGAAGATATTTTAATTTCCTCTTTTCTCTCTGCGACAGGCGACAAAACAAAAAGTTACACTTTTGTTTTCCTTGAAGAGAATAATAAGTCTCAGATTTAAAGATGGTAGATGAAAGGAAGAGCCTAGCAAAGGGGGCTTGAATGTTTGTGGGGGTGTTTATTTATTCTGCAACGCTCAAATGTGTTCAGTGGTGGGGCTCAGCAGTCAGTGCCACCGGTAATCCTGGGTAATCCCAAAGCTGCAGGTTTGAGAATGGCATCAGAAAAGACTCAAAACAATCGCCAAATTATTTCATGCAAGTTTGTGCACTACAGAAAACTGTGCAGACGGAAGCAGATGTTCACATCTGGGCAGAAACTATTCTGTTCGTTCTGAAGGAAATGTGGAAAAAAAAAGCATTTTCAAACTGAAACCGTGAAATTATTTATAAACATTTCCTGCCTCCTACAAAAATTACAACTTTACTTCACTTAAGGCGCAGCACGGTGCCGCAGGTGGTAAAACTGTTGCCTCTGAGCAAAAAGATCGCCAGTTCAAATCCTGGCTGTGAATGGTCGTTTGTCTCCAGGTGTCCCTGTGATGGACTGGAGACCTGTCCAGGTGTCCCTGT
>NW_023626795.1:0-2778 GCF_014905685.2 Nematolebias whitei | reverse complement strand
AGTGATAAGTATATTCAGTTTGTAACGTTAAAAAGAAATATCTATAATCAATTATAAGCAGTATATTAACAGAGTGGTATTTTGTATTCATTTTGTGTTAAAGGAACTGCTTGCCTGGCTGTCTGCTGAGGAAGTCGCTGTGCGAGACATCTTAATTTATTGAGTACAGTTTCTGTTTACAAGATCAAAATGCGGTGGCCACCAAAGCACGTGGTGATAGGGATAGGTGTTTTGTCATCCATCGTGTTGTCACTCATTTTCTCTTTTGAATATTTCTGCATCATTCCCGGTTTACCAGAGTGTGAGCAGACTGGAGCAACAGGCAGGGTGCGAAGGAGTGTGACACCACACACAGTCATGAAAGATGCGTATGGCCTTCCGGTGCTGAAAGTAGAGTATCCCAAAAACACCACCACTACCCTAAGCCTGCCAATCTGTGACATGTTTTATTGTACGGATTACCGTATTGCGAGTGCAGCCTTTTATATTTGTTCATGTGTCAATCCATCCATATGTTCGTGGTGCCACAAGTGGAATTATGTCACATTGTATTCGGGATCATGGAAACCTGATATGTCTGGACATCAGACTAATTACAGAGATTGGTGGAGGGCGCATGCCACCTTGGCAAAAAATAACAGATACTTGTTATTGTCCTTTAAGTATGTTCGTACTTGGAATAAGGTAGCCAGACTAAAGCGCGAGATGACCTACACCTTGGTGACGGAACCCATTTATGTGCTTGTAGCCGCGGATGTCGCCGGCGATGACCCTTTCCGGGTGTTACAACTTGTTCTTACAGAGTTGCCAGTCCAAGACCCTACTCCTCCTCCGACCCAGGAGTCATCGCTCCCAATGTCTATGCGAATTGATAGTGTTGACTATACCAGCTTAACCCCTGTGGATGTGATTGCTATGTCCACTGGCTATACTGACTCTAACATTTGGTTAGCTTGGCTCGCTGAGGCTGCTAGACAGGCTTCTTTGTCTGAATGTGTAGCTTGTGCTGCAGCTCGACCAAATTTGTACACCCAGCCAGCTCCATTACACCCAGAGGACGCCTGGGGATTTCATTGCATGTTAAGTCTGACTATGAGAAAATATACTAAGAATTGCACTACATTAGATCAGGTATTCCCAATTATTTCTAATATAACCAAATTAGGCTCGTTTACTCCGGTAGAACGATTTGACTATTACTGTTTTAATTATACCTCAACTGCAAATAAAAGAGTTGCCTTAGGACAAATTCAGGATGAATGGTGTAATATCACGCAACAAAATGTCTCTGACAACACCCGTGTGGGTAAGGTGGCTCGCGCTGATCTGTATTATTATTGTGGTGGTAGACGTTTACTAACACATATCCCTCAGGATTCTGTGGGATTGTGTGCATTAGTAGGCTTAGCTGCATCGTTAACCTTGATTGGCCCTCGTTTGGAAGTTTTAAATGACACCTCCACCTCTCCCAGTAGGAAGAGACGTTCAACGCATAATTTTGACCCCACTGTGGGCTCCACTACATATATTGATGCCATAGGAATCCCTCGGGGAGTTCCTGATGAGCACAAATTAGCAGATCAGATTGCGACAGGTTTTGAAAATTTACCTGTTGTTTCAGCATATTTCCCAATTACACCAAATAAAAATGTTGACCGAATAAATTACATACATTACAATGTCATGCGTCTGTCCAACCTTACCAGAGACGCTGTTGAGGGCTTAGCGGAGCAACTAGCTCCAACTTCTCTGATGGCTGTACAAAATCGAATGGCTCTAGACATGATTTTAGCTGAGCGACAAGGAGTGTGTAGTATGTTTGGTGAGTTATGTTGCAGTTTCATACCAAATAACACGGCGCCTGACGGTAAGGTCACTAGGGCCCTAGAAGGCCTGCGCACCCTCTCAAACGAGATGAAATCCCACTCTGGTGTAGATAATCCTCTTGATGAATGGCTCTTCAAAGTGTTTGGCCCCTGGAAGCAGATGATTGTGTCCATGTTGATGTCAGTTGCAGTATTTGCAGCTATTTTAATCACATGTGGATGTTGTTGTATTCCCTGCCTGAGATCCCTGTCAGTACGTCTTATCACTTCCACTTTAGAGAAGCGTGACCCTGAAATAGCTCGTCAGCTCCTAATGCGCAGAGGTTATGAACTTTCTGATTTTGAGATGCAACCACGCCAGCGCAGAGAAGCATATTCTTCCGCTTGATGTCGACCTCTTTATATGAGGTCGAAAGGGGGAATTGTTGTGAAATAAAGATTGTGTTCCTTGTTGAATCTGACTCCCACTTCTTGTTTTACTTTGAAATTGACCCACTTCCTGTTTTACTTTGAAGAGGCTCCCACAGATTGATTTCTCTGTTGAAGTCTGTTCCGGTTTACATCATGTGACACGATGTCTCACACTTCTGATTGGTTTGAAACTGGCCAATCCCATGACAGCAGGCTTGAGAGCGCGGTGAAAAGTTAGTTTTTATGTGTGAAGAAACGCCCTGTTTTGAGACAAAGAAAAGTGCGGTTTCTCCTCAAAGCGGCAGCCAGACGGAGCAGAGAGACGGTCGACTTCAGATTCCTCCTTAACAAGGTTGTATCGTATAGATTAATGGATGCGCATCCATTTAATTATATGTTAAAAATAATGACTGCATTTAACTAATCCACTGTTTATACTTGTGAATCTGTGACTTTCTTTGCTTATTAAATATTCGCAAACTTGAAGGTGCGTTTGTCGTATTCTGAGTGCGTGTCTTGACTCCTCCTGCAGGGGAACGGT
>NW_023626794.1:0-2778 GCF_014905685.2 Nematolebias whitei | reverse complement strand
ATATATATATATAAAATATTTAAAGACTTTAAAAAGTCTTCAGTCAATCCAAAATGCTGCTGCCAGAGTCTCAACGATGGAGTTATGGAGAAACACGCTAAACTAAGATTATACTAAGCACTATCAGTGCTTAGTATAATCTTAGTTTAGCGTGTTTCTTAGTTCATATCTTACATCTATAAGCTGAAGTGCATCGTCTGGGCATGTTCACGTTCTCTTCATCTGCAAGATGTTCCTCCCTCTGCTCGTGTTGATGTGTTAACGGCTCAGTTAGAGGCCAGATAAGGGGAGGAGAGTACCCTAATGGGGAGCTTTTGCATTTCTGATCTCTGGTGGGGCAGGTTTGTTCGTCTGATCTGGAGGGGGGAGTTGGTTATTCAGGTAGGAGCATTCATTCAACCCTTATTTCTACAGTGAGTCACGAGGACTCATTTACAAGAGAGACCTGTTTGAAACAAACCACAGAGAAGCTACTCAACAATAAACAGCCATAAAATGCATATGAAATGAACAGTAAATAAAAGTAGTGATGTAGGTTGGAGGGACGACTTATTGGATCTGACAGAAGAAGATTGGCAGAAAGTTTGCTCTTTGGCTCATACCCAGTCAGTCAATACACACCTTCAATTAATGTTAGAGATGCACAGACCCACTTTTTTTTTACTTCCGATCCCGATACCTAAACCTGAATATCGTCCGATACCGATCCAGTTCCGATATCATGATCATCATTGATTTTATAAGAGGCTGTAATAATCTCCTCTCAAGTACAATTTGTACAAATATATGCATGCATGTCCAAAAAGGCAACTTGACGTAAGTTTTATTAATGTTGGACAAGTTTTAAAGTTGGAATTAAATTCTAACACAAAACGTTTCTTTTTATTCCTAGTTTTAAAGTGGATATTAAAGTGATTAAGTTATTGTTTAAAGTTATTTAATATTTTTTAAATAAGGGGCAGATGTAAGATTTGATCAGTGTTTTCTTTTTGATGAATTCATTTTCTTTTAAATGAATGAATGAATGAAAATAAATAAAATGGCTTTAAACATCTGCTAAGTTCATGGCATAAACCAACAGACATGTTCCTGTTTTTAGTATTTACATCACTTTATAATGTAGCTGTTTTTGTTATATATATATAAATATGTGTGTGTGTGTATAATTTTCTTGTAATTTTCAAATCATATGTTTTTTTTTAATGATCGTTTACTGTTCTACTGATAAATATCTCCTGGAGGGTCAGCTTGCTATTCACAGAGGGCTCAGTGATACTTGCAATAAAAACATTTTGGTTGTTTGGGGCTTGAAAGCCACTGGGACGTCACGTTTAGAAAATGAGACTGAGACATCCTGATGCTGCTCAATAATCCAGGTGGAAAAATCTAAACAAGTTAAGTCTGGTCCTCTGGACATTCAACAAAACAAAACGAGACGTTTATTTTCTAAACACAACGTCCCAGTGGCTTTCAAACCCACACTACGGCAAAGACTGGTTCATCCCAAAGATCCAGTCCCCCGGCACAAACAGAGTAATGTTGTGTATGCTGTTCAGTGTCAGGAGGGTGATCAGTCTTACATTGGGGAAACTAAACAGCCACTGGCCAAAAGGATGGACCAGCACAGAAGATCAACATCATCAGGACTCTGCGGTCTACACTCATCTCCAGGTCAGAGGTCACTCTTTCAGGGATGAAGATGTTCACATCCTGGATAGAGAGGAACGATGGTTTGAGAGAGGAGTAAAGGAGGCCATCTTTGTGAAAAGAAATCGTCCATCGTTAAACAGGGGTGGAGGCCTCCGGGTTCAATTGTCCCCCTCTTACAATGCTGTGATTGCTGGTATCACTCAGCTCCTTAGCAAGCAGCCATCAGGTGCTAACGATCCATTGTAAGGCTGATGGTCCTCCGACATGTGAACAGCTAGTTCTGGATACCTCCAACAAACTGGTTGATCCACTTTGAGAAGGAGCTATGGAACACCTAAATGCTCAAAAATAAATGAATAAATAAAGCATTATGAAATAAGTATCTAAGCTCATTATTACAAAAAATATATATATATAATTTTATTATTTTATTTCATAATTGTGTTTTTCAGCAGAATGACTTCGGCTGTCAATCAACGTCAGTGGGTTGGACCGGCACGCCCACATCCATTAGTTTTCCTGAATACCTGCTCACTCACAGACATAATTTAGAGCTGGTAATTTAGATATGATTTATAATTTAGAGCAAACACAGTCGTTTTTACGTGTTAATCTTGTTACATTTAAAGAACTAAAATAGTGAGTCTGAAATACTTTTTCAGTCTGAGGAGCTGTGTTCAGCTCAGCCTCATACGCAGCACCTTCTCATAGTGGATCAACCAGTTTGTTGTTGACATCCAGAACTAGCTGTTCACATGATCAGTCCGTCAGCCTAACAGTGGATCATTAGCATCCTGATGGTCACTTGCTATTCACAGGGGGCTGAGTGATACTAGCAATAACAGCAGATGTGAAGGACCAGCCAGTGGGCGTGAAGGTCCAACCCACTGACGTTGATTGACAGCTGAAGTCATTCTGCTGAAGAGTCATTATGAAATAAATTAGCTGTCATGAAAAACACAATTATGAAATAAATAAGTCGTGAAAAACACAATTATGAAATAAATAAGTCATGAAAAACACAATTATGAAATAAATAAGTCGTGAAAGACACAATTATGAAATAAATAAGTCATGAAAAACACAATTATGAAATAAATAAGTCATGAAAAACACAATTATGAAATA
>NW_023626793.1:0-2779 GCF_014905685.2 Nematolebias whitei | reverse complement strand
TTTTTTTTTTACATTTTATTGTTGGATGTAACTGGGACCCTGTGTACATAATTTCGTTCCCCCACATGTACCACATGTTGTGCTAATGACAAATAAAGAAACTCTGACTCTGACTCAGACTACAAGCATGTCTTAAAGACATAAAAACCTGGATGACCCTAAATTTTCTGCTTTTGAACACAGACAAGACTGAGGTTTTAATTTTTGGACCTGAGCACCTTAGGAATTAATTTTTCAGTCTTTCTCCCTCCTTAGATGGCATTAATCTGTCCTCCTGCTCTAATGTTAAACATCTTGGTGTTATTTTTGATCAGGACATGTCTTTTATCCCCCACATTAAAAACGTTACTAGAACTGCCTTCTTCCACCTGCGTAATATCACTAAAATTAGAAACATCTTATCTAAAAATGATGCAGAAAAACTGGTCCATGCATTTGTCACGTCTAGACTGGACTATTGCAATGGTTTATTATCTGGGTGTCCAAATACTTCTTTAAAACGTCTTCAGTTGATCCAAAATGCTGCTGCCAGAGTCTTAACTGGAGTTACTGGGAGAGATCATATCTCTCCAGTTTTAGCTTCTCTCCATTGACTCCCTGTCAAATCCAGAATAGAATTCAAAATCTTATTTCTTACCTTCAAAGCTCTCAACAACCTAGCTCCATCTTATATTACAGATCTTATTGTTCCATATTTTCCTAACAGAGCACTTCGCTCTCAGACTGCAGGTTTACTTGTGGTTCCTAGAGTTTTCAAAAGCAGAATGGGAGGCAGATCTTTCAGTTATCAGGCTCCTCTCTTGTGGAACCAACTTCCATATTCTGTCTATGAGGCTGACACATTGTCCAGTTTTAAGACTGGACTTAAGACTTTCCATTTTGATAAATCCTATAGTTAGGGTCGGCTTGTTATGCTGCCATAGGCTTAGTCTACTGGAGGACAAATTTACCTCATTTCCTTAAATGATTTACAAAACTGAATAGTTTTCATTTGATACTATTTCTATCTTAACATGTGATACTTGACCTGCCATTGTGTATCTGTTCCTCTCAAACCCAGCCAGCCAAAGCAGATGGCCGCTTGTTGTGGTTCTGCTCAAAGTTTCTTCCTCTTGAAGGAGTTTTTCCTTTCCACTGTCGCCTTAATGCTTGCTCTAAATGAGAGTCTGCGATGAAGTTAAACTCAAAGCAGTCTGCTCCTCAGATAAATGTTATTAACTGACTTTTTATATTTACAAGTGTTTCTGTTCAGTGCCCTGAGATGACTTCTGTTGTGACTTGGCGCTATATAAATAAACTGAATTGAAATTGAAATAAGCAGACAGCTGCCGGTGATTGTCCAGGGGAGCTATGTCACTGGAAGACTTGCCCAGCAGAACTGTAAATCTGAACCTCCGCATCCTCATCGTGTTAACGGACGATGCCACAAGAAATGAGCACATTTACATAGAGATGTCAGAGGTGAGGGCACAGCATGACTGCACCCGGATTTATAAACAATTTTCCACTACATTAATTACTATGTAAATGTATTATTTTGGGCCTAACCAGGTTAGATTATAATAAACTTTGGTTTAGACTCTACGTTGCCACCAGTTGAACAAGTGGAAACATGCATGGTTATCTTGTTATCCAAACATGTCTCTCTTGTAAATGAGTCCTCGAGGCTCAGTGAGACTAACCTGTATAAATAAAGGTTATTATTATTATTATATAAAAAACTATGTCTGAATACAGAGAGACATTAGCAAGTTTGATCAAAAACAAGGCCTCATTTTTAGCTACCAGATGTGGACTGAAGGGTCTTTAAAAAACTCCTGTCTGGAATTAAAAAAAATTTTTTTAATCAAAAAAATCATTTTGGATGTACTAATGGGAAAATTGCAAAATAAATAAATATTTTGTATCTTTTTTACTGAAATGTGAAAACCCTTAATCAGTTACAGTAAAAAGAGAATTCATTTAAATTCAATATTTTTTATTTCAGGCTGAGACAGCTCTGACTAGTTAATTATGAAGAAAATATATTAAAAAACAATATTTTTAAGCAGGTAAATAAGGTGGTCGCTTTTCCTCCTAAAGATTGGGAATGGTCATAAAGATTACAGACAATGAAGGGTTAACAGATATTTGGTTAAAACTTGGTGTGGTAGTAGCTGATAGACATCCTTGACACATACTCAAAGCACTTTGTGTTGCATGAAAACTTTGCCTAAAACTTTGGCAGTAATAGTTGGAGTTAACGTTGTTTTTCTGTTAGCAACAATATCTAACAAACCACTAAACAGATATAAGTGAAACTTTTAGAAAGTAATCGTTGGATGTGCATCTACAAATGATTTTCTTTGAAATCAATCCAGTTTAAGATGGCGGCCACAGCTAATCAAATTTAGTCAACACAAAACTGGTTGTAACAGTCGGTTTTAGACACTGAGCTAAAATTTCTCACTTAAGAAAATATTTTTGTGAAGAAAAAAGTTTACATCAATTTCAATTGTCAAAAATACTGTTATATTTGAGTCATCTCTTAAATGGGAAACCATCTTACGGGATTTAGTTTAAAATTGAAATCACTAATTTAAAAATCATTTAAAACCTAAGCAAAATTATTCTTGCATTTATGCTGCTTGAACTAGTTTATAAAGATTAGGACTCTCACAATAATAACCTGGAACTTCTCTCTAAGCTTCGACTCTGTTCACATGAGGTGTTTTTTTGTGAAACTGCAGCTTTTCTGCTGAAGTTTGGCCATTCGTTTAGTGACCTGTCCATGATTTTT
>NW_023626792.1:0-2779 GCF_014905685.2 Nematolebias whitei | reverse complement strand
TGTAAAGAACTCTCGTGAGGGTTTGGACCAAGATCACAACACAACAGAAAGACGATAAATAATAATGTGTTTATTGTTTTAAGGGAGGAAGTGACAGCCGGTCCTGGTGCCGGTCTGGGTTCTGGTTCGGGTTCTGGTGTCGGTTGGATAGCAGGAACAGTTCTATGAAGCAGAGAACGGTTAGTGGTCGTGCTGATAACCAGAACGTGGTGAATTGTCAACAAGAAAAAACCACTAACCGTCTCAGATGATCTCAAGGGTCCTGAAGGTTGGAAATGTTCAGATCTGCAGCTGCTGGAAGGGCTGAGTCCGGTGAAGGACGACAGTCGGCCGCAGCTGTCTGCGTGTCCAGAGTCCGTGATCCAAAAGGGGTGGTCAGGCTTTCCAAGGTCCAGTAACGTGAAGCAGATGTCAGGCAGTACCAGAGGAGCAGGCAGATCGGTGGTCGTGCAGGCGTGGGTCGGTACCAAGAGCAGATGCAGAAACAAATCCAAAAGGGCAATCCAAAGAGACGTGGTCGAGGCAGGCAGAGGGTCAAGGAACCAAGAGATCAGGCCAAACAAGAAGGGGAGGACAACCAGAAAGAGGGACAGGTAGCGTGGTGGGCAAGACAAGGAGCGAGGACTTGAACAGGGACAAGAGAGGGGAGCAAGGACTACAGGCATGAACGCGAGATATCTACTAACTACTAAGAGTGTTCAACTATCGGGCACCGAAGAGTTGACAGGGTGCTGCTTATAAAGGGTGGAGAGAACAGGTGCAGCCAGTCTGAGATAATCAGGCCAGCTGACTGCAGTGCAGCCAATTAGTGCAGTCAGCCTTCACCAACATGCAGAGTGGACAGACTGGTTCTCCACATACACACACACATACACATGAGAACCAGGTAGAAGAAGATAAGGAGTGAGGAGGAAAAGAACAGAACAGGACTGAGAAACCAGAACTAGTGAACAGAGTGATAAAGATCAAAATACAGGGACGTGATTCATGACAATATTTCATAATTATTTTTACGGTGGATGCCCTTCCTGACGCAACCACAGACCTCCGAGCTACTACAGTCCTCTGTGTGGAGCAGAGAGCTGCTATCTACGGCTCCCGGAGGAGCAGATGGTGGGTAAAAAAAATGATTTAATTGATTTTAGATTGATTGCATTTAAATTTAGCAATATGGATTTAAGGACCTAAGATCAATTTTTCAACAGCAATGTGTGTCACGTCTGGTTAAAAGTTCAAGCGTGTGGCAGGCATACACAGACTGGACGACAAAGGGAACGCTGCGCTCAGCAAATCATCTCAATTAAGATCTGACGTCTGGAATAATAAATAAAATAATAAATCGATTTAAAACAGGAAATGACAAAGAGCTGGATAAATCTAAAGCAGTTTGCAAGATCTGCCAAGTGGAGGTGTAGTGAACTAAGCCTGATGCCAAAACTTGACCTTAGGACCATATGGGACAGAAACTGTCATTTCATTGATTTGAATCCAGAAATACAGGTTGACCCATCCTGAGACTTTCTTTCTTGAATTAATCAAGTGGAAAAAGACTATTCTCTATTATCATTACTATTTTACAAATGTTTTGATAATCAAATTGTGTTAGTTCAAACAATGTTTAAATATTGAAGTGAACTACTCATTTTTATTTACTTAAAACAGTAATAATGATTCTTAATCCTCATTCAAAGTGAAATCAAGTTGGAATACGTTACAGAGTAATGATTCAATTTCTTGATCGTCTGCTTTGAAGTGAGCAAGTTTGTAAGTGTGTTCAAAGTTCAAGTTTCGGTCAACTGAAAAGTTTGCTGAAAAGAAATGTCATGTTTAACTTTTACAACAAGATACTGGAAGAAGTGACTCCACGGAGTCTGGTTTCTTCATAATATCTTTCTGTCTGTTCTTAAACAATCTTAATCTTTTCCTTGACTTTTCATAACACCTTACATCACAAAACACACCTCTGTTTTGGTCCATCGACCAATCAGAAACTCCCAAATGAACCGGAAGTAGAGCTCTTTAAATGTTGGCACTTCCTAGTTCAATCGGCTCAGTCTTGAAGGGAGAGTTTGAAGTTCCAGAATGCAGAATGCTGGAATGCAGCATGCTCAATACAGCTGCCACTAAGCTGAACGAGAGGAGATTCTGGGAATTATGAAAGTCTGTTTTGGATGACCTCCACACGACTCTCGAGGTTCTAGCTGTTCTTACGGAGACGCTGGAAAAGTGGCTCGAAGTGGGACTTCACGCCGGAACTGATATATCTTCAGAAAAGGTAAAAAGTCGATCTTCAACCCAAGTGTACCGTGGGACAAGCTGGTCCAAAGGAGCGTGCTGTTCTGGTTAAAACAGACAAATTCCCTCACACATCTCTCTCAAGATAAACTTCATCTTTCCATCTTTAAAATTCTTCTATCTGCTAAAAATCATTACAGATATTTTTGGAAATGTCTGAAGCAAAGTTTTCAATCACCGCCGTGTGATTTGACGTCTGCTGTTCTGCTGATAGAGAGAAAACAATCGCCGCATTGTTTATCACTCCTGTAAAACTGATTAATAAGCTGTCGTTATTTTCAATTCTTGCCAATTAATGTAAATGTGTGATGTGTTAAACTTGATTCTGTTAATAAATGACCGCATTCATTTTGATGGGTCACAGATAATTAACGTCTCACGTCCACATTTTATTAAATTCAATGCACATTATTCAGTCCAGAAAAATGAAAGAATCCGTTTAATTGATGAATATATCTCAGCATATGTTCATTCTACAGAGGTC
>NW_023626791.1:2385-2779 GCF_014905685.2 Nematolebias whitei | reverse complement strand
GAAATGTGATTTTAGCGTACCGTTACACCCCTACTTTTAACACACACTCAGACTGCAAGATCGTCACAAGTCACCATGAAGCTTGGCTGTATGACTCATGGTTATAACCAGTATACCTTCAAAATGAACACAGTAACTATCTAAGCTTAATCATTCAACCTTTATTTAGACAGGTTAGTCCCATTGAGCCTCGGGGACTCATTTACAAGAGAGACCTGATTTCAACAAAGAGTGAAGACAACAGTGGATAACAAACTGTTTTTCAATCGTAAAACAAACAATAAAAAAAAAACTTAAATTTGTATGAATCATTAGTGAATGTGTATTGTTGTTGTTGTTATCAGTGTCTTATTATCTTGTGCTCTGGTCCAGTGTCTTCACGGACGATGTGTGT
>NW_023626791.1:0-2285 GCF_014905685.2 Nematolebias whitei | reverse complement strand
TTGGAGGTTGCTGTGTTGACGCTCCATGAATCAGCCTCTCTGCAGCTCTCAGCACCTTCACTGAGCCTTGAGGGAATCACTGAGCTGCTCTTGTTCTTCACAGTTAGAAGGTGGGAACTCTCGTCAAATGATGATCTCCAGCATCATCTTGTTCATGCCAGGCTTTTCATCCACTGACCACAGACACCTGGAAACATCAGGGGGACCAGCAGCTGTTTAACACATCTGGAAGGAAACCAGTGAGATTTTAATATGACCATTATGATATGATGTTATGTGGGGGAGTGGTGGAGCAGAGGTTAGAAGATGGGCCTGTGATCGCAAAGTCACGGGTTCAACTCCCGGTACCGTCAACATCAAAATGTGGGTGGAAAAGGTGAAACACCTCCACCCTCATTGGCCCCACTCTGGGCCCCTGAGCAAGGCACTCAACCCCCACCATCTGCTCCTAAACAGGTCTCTCTTTAAAATGAGTTCTTGTGACTCAATGAGACTACCTGGATAAATAAAGTGTAAATGAAAAAATAAAAGTTTAAAATAGAAATACTCACATCATGAGGCCGAGGTTGTGTGTGTGACGTGCACGTTCCTGAGGTTGTGTGTGTGACGTGCACGTTCCTGAGAGGCCAAAGACAGAGCAGCTTCAGCTTTTGTTGGGTTCCTGTAGTCCTGCAGTTTTGAAATGAAAAAAAACATCATGAATATGAACTTTACAGTCTATAGTTACCTGTTCATATAAACACATGGAGGTGTCTCACCTTGTGACTGACAATAAAATATGTACATTTATGAACTCTAATGAACTTATAATGATGCTCCTACTCTTTGAAGGTGAACCGATGGTACCACACCATCTCTCAGTTGGACAGTCTGATCAGTTTGATCAAAATCCTCCAGTTTAAAATCCTCACTGCTCAGATTAATCCTCCTCAAAGATACTTCCTCCTCTTCCTCACATCTTGTTCTTTGGGAAACCTTCAAAATGAAAACAGGAGATTTGTGTCTACAAAAAAACATTGTACAAAAGAGGTCAATCTTATTTTGTATTTCCTATATTCTTCCTAGTTTTGTTTTTTTATTTCCTAAAACTTAAACAAAACTCCAGTTCTGATGCATATCTGTTGATAATGAAACAAAGCTACTGAAACAGTGAGTATGCTTGTTAGCAAAACATTCCTGTCATCATTTCTCAGTCAGCTGAACACCGTGTTACACTGAACATCACATCAGCTGGTGGACATAAATACAGTACAGTAATATTCTATTCATAAAATACTAACAATAATATGTTCATCTTACTTGTGAAAAGTTATCCCCCGAGACCTGACGTCAACAGTCTGTCGATTAGAACAGAAATAAGCTGCGAAGTGCTGAAACATCTGCTTTAACCAAATAAGGACGACCGTTTCAAGATGGCGGCCGAAAATCCTGCGCCGCAGCAGCCAATGAGGCATCTAGTGTTTATATCTATGCTGGTCACAACATAATCATGTGACATCGAGTGGTCAGCGCATGCACACTGTGGTCGAAGGTAACTGAGATTTAAGTTTATTCCAGAAATATGAGTACGACGCTGAGTCTTTTCACGGTGACAATTTGTCTGCTTCCTGGCGTGCTGCGAGCTCGACCCAACAGTTATTTTCAGGTAACGTTTCTGTTTTCCTGGTGTCCTGTTTAATATATATTTTTATATTTTTTTAACTGTTTGTGAAAAGAAAAGCTGCTACTTGTGACGTTTACTGTACATCACCACAAGTAGCTGTTGTGGTGATGTAAACACCACAAGTAGTTGAAAAACTCAGCTTTTGGCTATGACTTTCATATGAGTTTAACAAATAAAACACCTGAAATGCTTTATACCAAGGTTTAAAGCTTCTGTGACGACATGCATATCTTACAAATACAAAATAGGATCAAAACATCTCAATATTTAAGAAACTTGGCATAAAACACGTGATTTTATCCATTTGGCCACATAACTGGCATATTTTCTTTGAACATGTTGCAGCCAAAGTGAAACAGGAAGTGACATCAAAGGGGAACTTCCTGGTCTTCTTCTTCTTTTTTTTATTTTTTTATTAAACATTTGAACAACTGTACAGTCACGTGGCATGTACATACATGAAGAAGATACATCTTATATCCTTAAGGCACTCATAAGATTACAAGATAACAATAATGATAAAAAACAAAATTTAAATAAAATATAAAGAAATGAAAGTAATCAAACAGAAATCAGAATGACAAAAGCAAACAGAAAAAGACAAAACGACAAAGGGGCTCTA
>NW_023626790.1:0-2779 GCF_014905685.2 Nematolebias whitei | reverse complement strand
ATGGATGGATGATGGATGGATGGATGATACATGGATGGATGGATGGATGGATGGATGGATGGATGGATGGATGGATGGATGGATGGATGGATGGATGAGTATAATGTGCTCTGTTTAGTGGCACTCATGGCTGTCTTTGTGCCAACTAAGAGCCACAAAGACAACAGATTAAAAAGTAAAATAGCTCAAATATTATTCAGACCCCATATCTAGAACAGTTATTGCATTATCTGAAATGCATAACTCCAGGTTGTACTTGGTTAATTTATCTCTAGCATCAGCGTCACTGTATGTAGTAAATTTAAACCAAGATGTACTCCAAAATTATTTAACAAAAGGCAAAATAAGACAGAGGAGTTTATAGAATGTTCAAGTAAACCGGTGACATGTGAGTGTGTCAGGGTTTGGTGTGAAGCGAGCATCACATGTTGTCTTTTCAGAAAAATTGTCTCAAGACTTCATTCCACATTTTGTCTGGTAACCATCAGCTGGAACAGGAACGTTCTCAGAGGCATTTCAACATTTTCAGTTTGGTGATAATATTTATGGAGTTTAATAAAATGTCACCAAAGCAGAGGCCCTGGAGCCTTCAGGGGGTACTGCAGGAAAAAACAAGTTCAGTTGATCAACATCCATCCATCCATTTTCTTTACCCGTTTATTCCATTTTGGGTCACGGGGGTCGCTGGTGCCCATGTCCAGCAATCACTGTGCGAGGGGCGGGGTACACCCTGGACGGGTCGCAAGTCCATCACAGGGCCACATAGAGACAAACGAGACAAACAACCATTCACTCTCTCACTCACACCTAGGGGCAATTTAGAGTTACCAATCAGCCTAACATGCATGTTTTTGGTCTGTGGGAGGAAACCGGAGTACCCGGAGAAAACCCACGCATGCACGGAGAGAACATGCAAACTCCACCCAGAAAGGCCCCCGGACCGGGGTTTGAACCAGGGACCTGCTCACTGAGAGGCAGCAGCTCTACCAGTTGCGCCACCGTGCTGCTCAGTTGATCAACAATATTACTGTAATATGTTGTGATGGTATTGCTGTTGTGTGGAGAAATGTCACAATTCAGGTAGTAGAGTTGGAATGTTATTAAGTAAAATAGCAACATATTTTACCTACAACAAAACCTAAAGCTCACTAGGTAGGAAGTCACAAATGTAAACAGTGTATTCCAAAAAGAAAAACCGCCAAACAATGAGACAATGAGGATTCAACTCAAGAATGACAACTAAGGAGCTTATACTTGGAGTGATTTTTTTAAGCCTATACAGGCGAGTGATGAGAAGCAGGTGGTGATCAAACATCAAGGTGAGTGAAAGTGAGGACTTCTAGTACCGGTAATAAAAGACAGCAGAGGAATTCAAAGACTTAAAGCAACAATTAATCACAAATAAATGTATCAAAGGCTATACAAGGAAAATGGTATTATTTTTCATATATATATATATATATATATATATATATGTGTGTGTGTGTGTGTGTGTGTGTGTGTGTACTGATGTCCTTGATGGACAAACTATTCACACTAGGACTAAGCCCCTCCATTTGCAACTGGGTACTAGACTTCTTAACAAACAGACCACAGTCCGTGAGGATCCACAACTTCTCCTCTTCCACCATAACCCTCAACATTGGCTTTCCTCAGGGCTATGTGCTGAGCCCTCTCCTGTTCACTCTGCTCACGTATGATTGTGCAGTTACCCATCCAGGCTGTCACATTGTAAACTTTGCAGATGATACAGTGGTGGTGGGATACATCACAAACAATGATGAGTCCAGCTAGGTGGAATACCTGAAGAGGTGGTGCAAAGAGAATAATCTTCACATCAATGTGAAGAAGACAAAGGACATGATTGTGGACTTCAGAAGGAACAAACACACCTACCCCCATGAACATAAGAGGATCTGTGGTGGAAGTGGTCTCCAGCTACAAGTACTTGGGTGTACACATGAATGACAACCTCAGCTGGAGCAACAACACCACCAGCTTGATCAAGAAAGCTCATCAGAGACTCTACTTCCTCAGATGGCTGAGACGAGCTGGTCTGGGAAGCTCAGTCCTCACCTCCTTCGACAGGTGTGCAGTGGAGAGCATCCTGTGTTCCAACACCAACGTGTGGCATGGAGGCTGCACAGCTGCAGAAAGAAATGCTTTGCAGAGAGTGGTGAAGGCTGCACAGAAGACTGTTGGAGTCAGCCTCCCCAACATCACAGACATTTACACCTCTAGATGCAGGAAGAGGGTCACCTGCATTATGAAGGACCCCACTCACCCAGCACACACACTTTTTGCCCCGCTCCCCTCAGGAAGGAGGTTAAGGAGCATTAAGTGCAGAATCACTAGAAAGAGGAACAGCTTCTACCCTGAAGCTGGTAGACTCATGAATCTCTAACCAGAATAATCACTGTGAAAAATCACATCATGTTGCTGCTGATCTGTATCATGTTGCTGCTGATCTGTTTCATGTTGCTGCTGATCTGTTTCATGTTGCTGTGTTCATGCGTGCTCATCTGCTCACACAGACTCATGTTCATGCTGCTGATAAACAATGTTTTTATGCTACTAGTGCTTAGTGTATTTTTTAATTGATGTTTTTCTCAGTTCATATTTTAGATCTTATTACTGTTTTTTTTATATATTTTATTGTTGGATGTAACTGGGACCCTGTGAACATAATTTTGTTCCACAACATGAGATGCGAATGATAAATAAATCTCTCTGAATCTCTGAATACATGTGTATATTCAGTCTATATGTATATGTATAC
>NW_023626789.1:0-2779 GCF_014905685.2 Nematolebias whitei | reverse complement strand
GGAGATTTTTGCTGAAAACAAATTTAAAACCATCTTCTTCCTCCATTCCGGTTTCATTTCTGTTACCAAAATAAGCTTGGAAGATTCTTTTGTAATAAACTTTTGGATGTTCATTCTTGCCCTGCGTGACCTTGTCTGCGGCTGGATACCCAGTAGGTCCTGCGCAGGTGTCGTACTCTTTGATCAGAGCTTCACACAGAAGTTTGTAATCCTTTCTCGTTGCATCTGGTAAACGCTCGATGAAGGTAAACACATCTCTGTCCGAAGTGAGTCGTATCAGACTGATTTTATCTTCTACCGTAGCGTTTGGATAAGCTCTCAATCTGAAATCCAGATCTCTGAGGTACGCTTTCGTTCCAGCGGAGCCCAACGGTTCAGGGATGAAACGTTGTACATATTTTGAGATTTTTTGCAAGTCATCCATTGATGGAGAAGATTTCAATGGTCTCACATGCGTGATCAGTTGTGGGGGTGTTGCTCTGCCCGTTTGTGTAGGTGATTGGATGGGTCTAAAAGCACCATGTGAGTAAAGAGGTCGTTGAGTGATTGGTGTATTACCCCGATCCTGTTCAGGGTCTGGTTTTGATTCCAGGTCACCTTGCCCAACATTTTTACCTTTTTCTATTGCTGCTATTAGTTTCGCCTCACATTTTTTTAAATGTTCCTGGGATGTACAGTAGTCACCTTCTAAACGCATATGTAGCTTTTGTAGATTTTGTTTATCTATTTTGCATTGTTCCAGCTCAGTTTTTGCAAGCTGCAACTGTTGTTGTAGCACATCGTTATCTTCACACGTGGCTTTGTACTGACGGTCTATTTCTTTAATCTTTTCATAAGATTTTGCTTCTAGTGACGCCTGCATTTCTGAGAGATTCCTCTCATGTGTTTTATACATCCAGTCAAGACGTTCCGACCGTTCATCCAATTCAGCTTTTAGAAGCAGGGAGATTTTTTCTAACCGTTCAAGGCTGAGCTTTTTACTCTCTGTATTTAATGTTCCTGCGGCCAAACTTTTCAGCTCTTCTTGTCTTTGAACTTCATCGAGTAGTTGTAATTGCTCTAATTGTGTACCAATCAGTGGAGTTGTTAAAATATGTAATGCCCCCAAAATGATGTCATCATTTGTTGGTTTTAAAGAGGTGTCTTCTTCATTGTCGCTTGGCATTTTTCTTCTATTTAAAGTTTAAACAGGAGAATTTTAATGTTTTAGGTTTTTCAAAATAAATAAAATCAGCAAAGTCTCTTTGTCTGATGTATTTACTTTTATTTAGTGATTTTTCAATTAAACGTGCACTATCCTTTTAGCAAATGAGTAAACTTTTCCCAACTTTGTGAAAATCTGTAACTGTTTCTATTTTTAAAAAGTTAATGTTTATTTTTGTACCTTAGTTTTAAGGAATTACCAGTGAAATAAAACTGTTTTGGTGAATGCTCGTTTGCATAAATACCTTATAACTTTTAAAATGCAAGATAACAGTAATTTTCAGCTTTAAGGAACGTTTATTAACTCGAAAAATGCCTTTTGGAAAAATTAAAACGTTTAATTTCACTATTTAGACCTAAAAAGCGAGTGAAACCTGTCTTCTCAAGGTTGTCCAGAAGATGTCAGCCTTACCTTACTAATCTTAACTCAGACACTGTTTGTGTTATCCACTAGGGGAGCTATAACTTCCTGTGGCGTTCGGTTGACATCCTGTTGTTAGCCGCTTAGCTTGAAGTTAGCTTCGGCTAAACTCGGTCAAAATCAACATTTCTGAACGGATTTTTTACACAAAAGTGGCACAATTTCAACAAACACGACTTCTTAGCCTGAACATGAGTTTTTGGAACAATATTTCAGCTTCATTTAGTGATTTTTGGCGTAGTTAAGGCCCCGGTCGTTAGCTTGTTAGCTTAAAATTAGCATCGCTAGCATTGTTTAGAAACATCGTTTTTTGACGAATTTTTAAACTCTAACGTGGCAGAATTTCAGCGAGCAGGCTTCGAAGCACTTAACAGTGTGTCAACAATCACTTTAGGGGAGCTTTTTAGCTTTAAAAGCAGATTTTATTTCCCTATGAAAATGAATTTCATATCCGGGTCACGTGACTGAAATCACCAATGGCAAAGCAGCGCAGGAGTGAGGGGAGATGACGTAGCACGTCAGTCAACTTCTCAACCAATCAAAGCGCTACACAACAGTGAATTCAACCAATCAGGAAGCGTATTCTCCAACTAGCAAGTTAGATTAGCGTAAAATAGTTCGTCACTTTTTCGTCTTTTAAACCATCAAAATGCACTTTTTCTGTTAAGATTTGTAACGAATAAACCCCCTGAGCTGCACAGAGAACGGCGCTCCGTGACAAAACGTCTTTCTAGCTATTTAACGACTCGTTCGAACCCGTTTCAGAACCGAGCCGGTCCAAAGAACCGAAGCGGACCAGAACAGCGAATTCAACACAGTTTAAACAGAATAAAGCGTTTCCACAGCTCAAAGCCAGCTTATGTTACACATACAGACGTACAATTCAGCTTTATAAAGCAAATGACACAATTTCAGCTTTTAAAACGTTGCCAGCGTAACACAGCGTAAAGTTGTAGAGCCGAGCTCCAAGCGCGCAGCTCCAATTGCGCTGCGTAAAGACGCACGGTTTCAGCACAGCTGATAAACTGTTACTATTTCAACATGCCAACATTTAAATCATCTTTACACGTATTAACAGTCATTCATGAACCGTTACGAGCCACCAGTTTGTAGTGAGTCACGTGAGGTACGTGTCACTTGTTGTATGACAAATAT
>NW_023626788.1:0-2780 GCF_014905685.2 Nematolebias whitei | reverse complement strand
TGCAGCTCCTGGTGTGGTCCCTGCAGCTCCTGCAGGTGCTGCTGGGGATCCTGCTGCTGTTGGTCCACCTGTAGCTGCTGTGGGTGCTCCTGCTGGGGCTCCTGTAGCTGCTGCGGGTGTCCTTGCAGCTCTTGGTGTGGTCCCTGCAGCTCCTGCTGGGGCTTCTGGGCCTCCTGCAGGTGCTGCTGGGATTTCTGCAGGTGCTGTTCGTATACCTCTAGCTGCTGCGGGGGCTCCTTCTGGGGCTCCTGTAGCTGCTTGTGGTGTTCCTTCAGTTCCTGGTGTGGTCCCTTCAGCTCCTGTTGGGGCTCCTGCAACTCCTTCTGTGGCTTCTGCTGGGTGTGCCCGGACTTCTGTACTCTGCTCCAGGAAGAGGACAAGGGAGCCCCGCTGCTCCGTGCAGGTAAGTGCAAAGAGGCAGAGGCTGAATGATGGAACTGTTGTAGAGTATTGTCATCCCTCAGGTTCCTTTTCTGCCACCGATGACGACTGCATGGAGAGGCCTTTCCCATGGGAGGAGGAGGAGGATGAGGAGGTGGAGGTGGAGGACAGCGAGGAGGAGGTGGAGCAGGAGGAGGACCATGAGGACTGGTACGACTTCAGCATGTGGTGAGGTTTAAACAGTCTTACGTGGCCTCTTTCTAAAGGTCAGAACGTTTAAGTATTCTTACAATGGTCTCTTTTAAAAGACCACTTAGTTTAAGTATTCTTTCATGGTCTCTTTTAAAAGACCACTTAGTTTAAGTATTCTTTCATGGTCTCTTTTAAAAGACCACTTAGTTTAAGTAACCTAACCTTACATGGTCTCTTTCTTAAGGCCACTTTGTAAATAGTTTGTGAAAAAACTCAAGGCTTGCAAGGCGAGGAAAGCTCCAGACAGCTGCAGCGTCTGGCGAGGCTGTCCGGGTACCTGGTAGCGTCTGGCACCAGGTCCTGTTTACACACGGGAGTTTTTCTTTGTAAATAGTTTGTGAAAAACCTCAAGGCTTGCAAGGCGAACAGAGCTCCAGGCAGCTGCAGCGTCTGGCGAGGCTGTCCAGGTACCTGGAAGCGTCTGGCACCAGGTCCTGTTTATACACGGGAGTTTTTCATTAGGCTTCACTGAGAACAGGGCTGGAAGAAAACAGGTGCAGGAAGTGGTCTGGCTGAAGAGAAATACAACACGTACAGATTTGCAATCATTCAAACATCACACGTGACCTGAGCTGGATGATCTGTCTGATGGAGGGACAGCAGCAGATTGATGCACTTTGGCTGCAGGTGGAACTAAAGACTTGGAACAGTCTGAAGACTTGGAACAGTCTGAAGACTTGGAACAGTCTGAAGATTTGGAACAGTCTGAAGACTTGGAACAATCTTAAGACTTAGAACAACCTGAAGACTTGGAACAGTCTGAAAACTTTGAACAGTCTTAAGACTTGGAACAATCTTAAGACTTGGAACAACCTGAAGATTTGGAACAGTCTTAAGACTTGGAACAGTCTTAAGACTTGGGACAACCTGAAGACTTGGAACAGTCTTAAGACTTGGAACAACCGGAAGATTTGGAACAGTCTGAAGACTTAGAACAACTTGAAGACTTGGAACAACTTGAAGACTCTGACACTTTAAGTTGAATCTGGAGCTCCTCTGGATCAAGTTGTGGACCAGAAGATAGGCGGGCTGAATATGGACTTCAGTGTTTCCCACACATTATTTTCCTTGGAAGGGCACTCATCTCTTCGATAATTTTTGTTGACGTGTGTGGGTGTGTGTGTGGGGGGGGGCACACTTTGTGTGTTGCGCTGCATTTTTGAGTGGTGGGTCGAACGTTGGAGACGGCTAAGCTTGTGGGAAACTGAGCACAAACTCTAGCTTTTTAGCTAGTGCATCTGTATTGCGCGCCGCTAGCTTAGTTCTACGTCAGCAGTTGTTGATGGGAAGGGAGGGGGGACACTCGGTTCTGTTGAGAGGGCAGGGACAGTGCCTATATAATGGCAGGGTAAACACTGGACTTGTTCGGCCATCTTGTTGCAGCTTCACCCAGAAGTTCTTCTACATCAGGAGAAAAAAAGGTCTGGCGAGCAGAAATTAATTAATTTAATTTGTACACTTCGTCCCAAAACAAATCCAACTCCCAGCACCACATGGAAGTCCTGGAACTCCTCTGAGGAATGTTCCTTCGACACATGGAAGTCCTGAAAGTCCTCTGAGGAACGTTCCTTCGACACATGGAAGTCCTGAAAGTCCTCTGAGGAACGTTTCTTCGACATATCGAAGTCCTGAAAGTCCACTGAGGAACGTTCCTTCGACACATCAAAGTCCTGAAAGTCCTCTAAGGAACGTTCCTTCGACACATCGAGGTCCTGAAAGTCCTCTGAGCAACGTTCCTTCGACACATCGAAGTCCTGAAAGTCCTCTGAGGAACGTTCCTTCGACAGATCGAAGTCCTGAAACTCCTCTGGGGAACGTTCCTTCAACAGATCGAAATCCTGAAATTCCTCTAAAGAACGTTCCTTCAAAAGATCGAAATCCTGAAATTCCTCTGATGAAGGTTCCTTAAACACCTTGAAGTCCTGAAACTCCTTTGAGGAACGTTCCTTCAACACATCGAAGTCCTGAAACTCCTCTGAGGAACGTTCCTTAAACACATGGAAGTCCTAAAACTCCTATGAAGAACGTTCCTTCGACACATAAAAGTCCTGAATGTCCTCTGAGGAACGTTCCTTCGACACATCGAAATCCTGAAAGTCCTCTGAGGAACGTTCCTTCAACACATCGATGTCCTGAAAGTCATCTGA
>NW_023626787.1:0-2780 GCF_014905685.2 Nematolebias whitei | reverse complement strand
CACTTGGGCACTGATTTGGCAATCTGCCAAGAATGTACACAGGATGTACCAGCCACCCAACAGCCGGTTGTGAGCAAACCCTCAGCTGCTGAGGACCCAAATCACCACTTCTTTGATAGCAATATCTGCAAAGATATGGCAACAATGTACGTGGATGGATGCTCATTCCACCACGAGACAATCTGCAAAGCAGGTGTTGGAGGAGTACTCCTCCAGGACCAAGAACAGGTCACATTTGGCTATAAATTGGGCTCTCAGTCTTCTCAGTACGCTGAGATAGCTGCAATCCTAATAGGCCTACAGATGGCAGTGGAACGCTCCATCCAGATGCTAGTCATCTGCACTGACTCTAACTATGCTCGACTCAGTTTCTTGTGTCATCTCGCTCTGTGGAAACAGAACGGTTTTCTCACAAGCAACAAAAAGGTGGTAAAACACAAAGAGCTTTTCATGACATGTGATCACTTAGTGACATCACATGATCTACAGATATTCTGGAAGAAAGTTCCAGGACACTCCAGAGTCCCAGGCGATGACAAGCACTACAATGACCTTGCAGACTCCCTAGCCAAAGAAGGAGCCGTTGACGGACCCACGTGGTCCTTTGACCCCTCCTGGCTACTCAACACTCAGTCGTCACAAGCTACAACTGAGGTAATGGCAGTCACACGCGCACAAGCTGCAGCTAAACCTGCTGATAACACAGTTTCTGTACGCCCAATGCTGACTGACCCAGACATCATCCAACTTCAGAAGTTGGATCCTGCAATTAACTCGATGATGCTGTATCTGACTGACCCAGACAAATACACTCCATCGAAAGACGAGCTGGATTCCAATCCAGACCTTAAAGTCCTCTTTCAGCTGCGCAAACAGCTAAAACTACTTAAAGGCATCCTAACTTTTGCTCATGGACGGACGTCCTCACCTGTGTTCGTGGTCCCCCATGACCACAGGGGGGTGATGTTAGTCCATGCACATGACCTTCCGTCCGCAGGACATAAGGGTGACAATGCCACGCTGAAAGCATTAAAACAGATTGCTTATTGGCCTGGAATGAAAAAGGATGTCAAGGACTACATAAAAGGGTGCCTGATCTGTGGCCAGTTTCAACCATCCAGACCACTTCACAGAGCACCACTGCATAGTAGAGGCATTGCATTTCCATGGTCGGACCTCCAGATTGACTGGGTCGGACCACTCACTAAGACCTCTAGAGGAAATAAATATTTTCTCACGGTAACCTGCGCGTTTACCAAATGGGTAGAATGTCTACCAGCCCCTAATGACACAGCACAAACCACTGCTATGTTGTTAATGAATCATGTATTTTCAAGGTTTGGACTTCCCCTTAGGGTGAACTCAGACCAAGGTACACACTTCACAGGTGAAGTAATGAAGGAACTGTGGAAGACGCTAGGCGTCAAAGCCAACTTCCATATTGGCTACCACCCACAGGCTTCAGGCCAGGTTGAGAGAGCAAACAGGACTGTGGTGAGTATTTTGAAAAAATACGTAGCCGCAAACCACAAGGACTGGGACGTGAAACTCCCTCTGGTCCTCATGGCCATAAGGGCCACTCCACACACGTCGACTGGCATCTCTCCTTTCGAGATGATGACAGGTCGACAAATGACTCTCCCTCTACACCTGTTGTACCAACCAGGCGATGCTGCCATGGCAACAGCCTACACTACACAACAATACATGAAAGACTTGGAAAGACACCTTAAGAACACTTTTGCTTTCGCACAGAAAAACCTGGAAAAATCAGCTGAAGGACGCAAAGCGTACTACGACCAAAAGGCCTCTCACACGGAACTCCAAGTGGGAGACAGGGTCTGGTACTACACGTTTGCCCCCAAAACTGGGAGAAGAGAGTCCGGGACCGGAACTCTCGCCCGTAAGCTGATGCCTAGATGGACTGGACCCCATCTGATAATCGACAAAGTGTCTCCAGTTGTCTACCAGATAAAAATCAGTAAAGGCCAAAAAGAGCCAACTGTTAAATGGGTACATCGTAACCAGATTAAACAACACAAGGCGTGCAATAACTCCTCAGGAGACAAAGATCTCACAAAATCTGACCTCGTGGGAATAAGGGTCATCCAAGCAGAAGATAACTAATGGATAATAAACTTAACCATAGTTTAAACTCACAGGACCTACCCTTGATAAAACAGGACAGCGTGACTGAAACTGACAACCAGGGTGAGGGGAAGCAGTGAAACGATGTTTCTAGATGCTTAGTCACTACTCTTGTCGGTGTTGAAACGTTGTTTAGTTGATTTTGGTTGTTTCTGAGGAAAGAATGAATTTTGTTGTGTAGTAAGTTAGAGACTAAGAGGCCTTTGACCATGCCAACATGCAGTTCATTCATTAAATTGCAATCTTTGCGGAGTCAATGTATATTATTGCTACCCTAAGTACCATAATCTACATTGATCTCACAACGCTTAAGCCGAACCTACTCGAACAATTCTATTCGGGGGGATAGCTAATTCTTTTTGATAAGTCTCGCCATAGACTTCCAAAACATTTATGGGGAAACCAAACACCCAATCTCAAGTCGTTCGTCTAAAAGACAACAGACAATTGCACCAAACTATATTTTACCATGTAAAGCTAACTTAAACCAAGTTAGAAATGGAAAAATAGTTTGGAACCCTTTTCTATAGGCATAAACCCCTGTAGTTACCCTTATCAGCATTTTCCACCCCTTAACTGGTAGTCGTAGCTGTTCCCAACCATAATAGCTTACACACCAGGTGCATATAGTT
>NW_023626786.1:1805-2780 GCF_014905685.2 Nematolebias whitei | reverse complement strand
AAGCTTGCCACGATGGCTGAAGAGATGTTTTCAAGCCTGCCATATGCCCAAAGTTATGTTTTCAAGCTTGCCACTATGTCTAAAGTGATGTTTTTAAGCTGCCAATGTGTCTGAAGTGATGTTTAAAGCTTGCTACTATGTCCTAATGAATGTTTTCAAGCTTGTTACTATGTGTCTGAAGTGATGTTTTCAAGCTTGCCACTATGTCTAAAGTGATGTTTTTAGGCTTGCCAATGTATCTGAAGTGATGTTTTCAAGCTTGCCACTATGTCCTAATGAATGTTTTCAAGCTGGTTACTATATCCAAAGTTAGGTTTTCAAGCTTGTTACTATGTGTCTGAAGTGATGTTTTTAAGCTTGCCATTATGTCCAAAGTGATGTTTTTAATCTTC
Source organism: Nematolebias whitei (assembly GCF_014905685.2). Taxonomy (NCBI): domain Eukaryota; kingdom Metazoa; phylum Chordata; class Actinopteri; order Cyprinodontiformes; family Rivulidae; genus Nematolebias; species Nematolebias whitei. Next base: position 2,388 of record NW_023626786.1, on the reverse strand, counting down.
TTACTATGTGTCTGAAGTGATGTTTTCAAGCTTGCTACTATGTCTAAAGTGATGTTTTTAGGCTTGACAATGTATCTGAAGTGATGTTTTCAAGCTTGCTACAATGTCCAAAGTGATGTTTTTAAGCTTACTATTGTGACTTTATGGGTTGTTTTTTTTAGCTTGTCAATGAGTGGGAAGTGATGTTTTCAAGCTTGTCACTATGTCCAAAGTGATGTTCTTAAGTTTGCCAATGTGTCTGAAGTGATGTTTTCAAACTTTCCATAGTGTCTGAAGTGATGTTTTAATGTTTGCCACTATGTCCAAAGTGACGTTTTTAAGTTTGCCAATGTGTCTGAAGTGATGTTTTCAAGCTTGCCACAATATCCAAAGTTATGTTTTCAAGCTTGCCAATGTGTCTAAAGTGATGTTTTCAAGCTTGCCACTATGTCCAAAGTGATGTTCTTAAGTTTGCCAATGTGTCTGAAGTGATGTTTTCAATCTTTCCATAGTGTCTGAAGTGAAGTTTTCAAGTTTGCCACTATGTTTAAAGTGATGTTTTTAAGCTTGCCAATGTGTCTGAAGTGATGTTTTCAAGCTTGCC
>NW_023626786.1:0-1705 GCF_014905685.2 Nematolebias whitei | reverse complement strand
TAAGAACATCACTTTGGACATAGTGATGTTCTTAAGTTTGCCAATGTGTCTGAAGTGATGTTTTCAATCTTTCCATAGTGTCTGAAGTGAAGTTTTCAAGTTTGCCACTATGTTTAAAGTGATGTTTTTAAGCTTGCCAATGTGTCTGAAGTGATGTTTTCAAGCTTGCCACTATGTCCAAAGTGATGTTTTCAAGCTTGCCAATGTGTCTGATGTGATGTTTTCAAGCTTGCCACTATGTCCAAGTTGTGTTTTCAAGCTTGTTACTGTGTGTCTGAAGTGATGTTTTCAAGCTTGCCACAATATCCAAAGTTATGTTTTCAAGCTTGCCAATGTGTCTGAAGTGATGTTTTCAAGCTTGCCACAATACCCAAAGTTATGTTTTCAAGCTTGCCAATATGTCAAAAGTGATGTTTTCAAGCTTGCCACTATGTCCAAAGTGATGTTCTTAAGTTTGCCAATGTGTCTGAAGTAATGTTTTCAATCTTTCCATAGTGTCTGAAGTGATGTTTTTAAGTTTGCCACTATGTTTAAAGTGATGTTTTTAAGCTTGCCAATGTGTCTGAAGTGATGTTTTCAAGCTTACCACTATGGTTGAAGAGATGTTTTCAAGCCTGACACTATGTCCAAAGTGATTTTTCAAGCTTGCCACAATATCCAAATTGATGTTTTCAAGCTTGCCAATATGTCTGAAGTGATGTTTTCAAGCTTGCCACTATGTCCAAAGTTATGTTTTCAAGCTTGCCAATGTGTCTGAAGTGATGTTTTCAAGCTTGCCACAATGTCCAAGTTATGTTTTCAAGCTTTTTACTGTGTGTTTGAAGTGATGTTTTCAAGCTTGCCAATATGTCTAAAGTGATGTTTTCAAGCTTGCCACAATGTACAAAGTGATGTTTTAAGCTTGCCAATTTGTCTCAAGTGATGTTTTCAAGCTTGCCACTATGTCCTAATGGATGTTTTCAAGCTTGCAAATGTGTTTGGATGGTGTTTTCAATCTTGCTAAGGTGACTTTATGTGTTGTTTTTTAAGCTTGTCAATGAGTCTGATGGGACGATTTCAAGCTTGCCACTATGGCTGAAGAGATGTTTTCATGCTTGCCACAATATCTAATTTGATGTTTTCAAGCCTACCACTTTGCCCAAAGTTATGTTTTCAAGCTTGTTACTGTGTGTCTGAAGTGATGTTTTCAAGCTTGCCAAAATGTCTAAAGTGATGTTTATAAGCTTGCCACTATGTCCAAAGTGATGTTTTTAAGTTTGCCAATGTGTCTGAAGTGATATTTTCAACCTTGCCACAATGTCCAGGTTATGTTTTCAAGCTTGTTAGGGTGTGTCTGAAGTGATGTTTTCAAGCTAGCCACCATGTCCAAAGTGATGTTTTTAAGCTTGCCAATTTGTCTCAAGTGATGTTTTCAAGCTTGCCACTATGTCCTAATGGGTGTTTTCAAGCTTGCAAATGTGTTTGAATTGTGTTTTCAATCTTGCTAAAGTGACTTTATGTGTTGTTCTTTAAGCTTGTCAATGAGTCTGATGGGATGATTTCAAGCTTGCCACTATGGCTGAAGAGATGTTTTCAATTTTGCCACAATATCCAAAGTGATGTTTTTAATTTTGCCAATGTGTCTGATGTGATGTTTTCAAGCTTGCCACAATGTCCAGGTTATGTTTTCAATCTTTTTACTGTGTGTCTGAAGTGATGTTTTCAA
>NW_023626785.1:0-2781 GCF_014905685.2 Nematolebias whitei | reverse complement strand
AAAAACGGCCCCGTCATCATCAGACTAAATCTCATCCCTAAATGCAGAAATCCAAGTGTTTTCTGATAAAAGTAATCTACAGAGTTCCCCAAGGGAGAGAAAACACAAGGTTTTTACTCACGGATCGGAGGGGTGAGACCGTTCTTGGATCTGTTGTTTAACATCCAGAGAACGCATACCGATCATCCTAACACAGAGACGAGAGTTTTTGTTTTACCTGGATGATCTGCTGCTCCTGTCAATTCAGACAGGAGGCGCTGATGCAGGATCAGGTGTTGACATCACACCTGTTAAATCTGGGCTTCGCCATAAATTGGAAGGAAGCTCGATTTTTCCGGCCCAGACATTTGTTTCTGGGAGTGGAATTAAATTCAACCACCATGAAAACTCTTTTATCACAAACTAGATTCGACACTTTTTAAAAAGTCAACTCAGCCACGTAAGACCTGGCAAGTTATAACAGCTGTCTCCGTCATGAAGCTGTTGGAAATGATGTCACTCACACAGTGTTTTCCACTGGTTTGTTTCACATGAGACGCCTCCAGAGGTGTTTTGCACGTCTGCATGTGGATCCAGTAAAACAAACGACGGATGATTATTGTCCCTTCCTCTGTGGAAGCAGACCTCCGACTCTGGGGAAACACCTTGTTTTCTGTCAGAGGGAGTCCCCCTCAGCAGACCCACGTCACGGGTCAGTCTTCACGGACACGTTGCTGTCAGGCTGGGGGGGGGGGGGACATGCCTATCTCAAGCAGTAGGGGCGCTGTGGCCCCACTACACATCAGCCCACATCAATGTTTTGGAGTGTCGCACAGTACTGAATGTGATTCAACACTTTGCTCCCGTGCTACAGAATCAACACGTGTTGATTCACACAGACAACATGATGACTGCTGCGTACATAACCATCAAGGGTGTGCGTTCAGCCCAGATGTTACACATTGTGCGAAAGCTACTGTGTTGGGTTAATCAAAACCTGCTCTTTATTAGAGCGGTTTACATATCCGGTGTTCTGAACAGAGGGGCAGATGTGACGTCCAGGGGCGGCCCACGTCACGTGGACCGGACCCTCCATCCAGACCTGATGTTTTTCAGACGCAGCAGAAGTTGGCAAAACAGCTGTGGACCTGTTTGCGACGCGAGAAGAACGCTCAGTGTCAACTATGGTTTTCCCTGAGCCCGCGAGACGACCCATCGCTGGGGGGGGACGCATTTGCTCACAGCCGGTGGCCCAAAACGCTTTTATACGCGTTTCTTTTCCCCCACCTCCTCTGTTTTTTACGGTTCCTGAACCGAGTTCAGGAGGAGGGATTGACAGCTCTCCTGGTGGCTCCCGGCGTGTGAACGCACCATGGTTCCCAGGCCTGCAACGTCTGTTGTCGGGTCGCCGTGGAACTGTCGTGGAGGGAGGATGCTCTCCTTCAGGCAGGAGGAGCGACCAAGAGTTACCCAGAAATAGGTCAACACCTGTGGGTCTGACCGCTGAGCGGTCCCACTTAGAGGATGGGTCTCCCTCAGGAGATGGTGAGCACAATTCAAGATTCACGTGCTGCATCCACCACAGTTCTGTACACATCAAGGGGACGGCTTTTCAGCGCTGGTGTACAGAGAAGGTTTAGAGGCCACCTCATGCCTTTTAGGTGGCGTGTTGTTTTTCTACAACAGCTGATGGATAGGGAGTTGGTTTTCAGTACGCTTTAACGTACGTTGCAGTCATCTATTCCTGCCACGAAGGTTTCGGAGACAGAACAGCTTTTAATCACCCGCTGATGAAGCGTTTTTCTAAAAGATGTTCAGAGACACAGGCCTGCTTCACGTCCACTTGCTCCACAGTGGGATTTAACGCTGGTCCTGCGAGCCCTGATCAAAGCTCCAATTGAGCCTCTGGATCAGGTTTCATTTAAATTCTTGTCTCTTTAAACAACCCTGCTGCTGGTTTTAACACCCGCTAAGAGGATAAGTAATTATCTGCCCTCTCTGTTGCTTCGTCATGCCTTAGAATTTAGGCTGACGGGCAGCTCAGCTGATTTAAGACCAACCCAGCTTTTATGCCTAAAACATCACGAGCTCTTTTAAATCAAGAGTGATATCGTTGGAGGGGTCTTTTCCCCCCCACAGATCGGAAGAGGAAGCATCTTTTCATCTTCTCTGCCCGGTGCGGGCGTTGACGTGTTACATAACGCGCACAGCTGCAATGCGTTTCAAACTCAACAATTGTTTGTGCATTATAGAGATGCTTCTGCAGGTCGCCGTTATCCATCCAGCGCTTGTCACACTGGCTGTGTGAGGCCTTTTCTGAAGCCTACAGAGCATCAGATTTAGGGCCTCCTGTCAACCTCTAAGCACACTCCACCAGGGGTATCGCATCTTCGACTGCTCTGCATAATGGTATGTCAATGCAGGACATTTGCACTGCGGCTGCATGGTCAACACCCTGCTCATTTATTCGCTTTTACCTACGTGATGTAACGGCTCGTTCCATGACACATTCTGTCCTTAGTGCTCTAACAGAATGAATATTGTTGTTCTCATGGAACTCTGTTTAAGCTCACTTCTGTCTGCATGCATTACAGTGTGAGATGTTGTTATCAGTCACAAGTCGTGTCTGTGATTTTGGTTTTATTGTCACTAATCAGTTCATGACTATTGTTACCAATCAGTTCATTTGATCAATAATCAATTCATGGACATTAATCTGTTTATACTGTTCAGCCATGAACCAGTTGGTTCATGCCCCCCCCCCCCCTCTTTTCAACTTCTTCTTCCCGTTGAAAGTTTTCC
>NW_023626784.1:0-2781 GCF_014905685.2 Nematolebias whitei | reverse complement strand
CCTGTGGAAGTAACTTCATTAAATCACTTGCGCCAACAGCATCAATCAAAATACAATATAACCCTAAAAGTTTAAACAACTGACATATACCCTGTGGAAACAAGAGGACTTTAATCTTCCCTCCAGGTACCTGTCTGCGCTAGAGAGGGGAAGTAAGAGCAAGGAAGGAAAAGAGAGAAGAGAAAAAATGTGGTTAAAATACTTTGTCCATGAAACCTTTTATTAGCCCAATTAAACTATTTAAGTCCAGTCAGTCGTCAGTTGTGTTTAAAAATACTGAATCACCCCATTTCCCCTTAACCTTTGCTCAAATCTACTTCAGGCTAGGGGCGTCCCCCCTTTTCTGGAATCTGTACACATTACAACAAAGAAAGAGAAAGATACTTTTGTTAAACAGATATATACAAGTGCATTTTCAAATGTCAATGTGATTATCCTAAATGATCCTTTAAACGCTTCAGACTTACTATTGGCTTTTTGCTGTTCATTTAAATATAAAACCCTAAGAAGTTATTTTTGTATATTTTGTAATGATCTAATCATTGTATGAACTGTTTCCTGCTAAGAGCAGCCTTCACCTTCTCCCTCTTTGAAACAGTTTTCTGTTTCAAATCTGAAGTATTACTGGTCGTAATATACTAACACCCCAGCCTGAGTATTAGTTTCAGAAACATAAAATATGGTGTAGTTTTAAATCTTCCCCTACTGTTATTCAATCCAGGGTTTGCAAAAACATAGCCAAATATAACCCAAGCTCTCATATAATTTTCCAAAGAGTTAACCATTAAATAAATTTCATCCCTTGTATCAAACCAGACCCACCAAATGAGCTCATTCAAGGCAAAGACAATCATTTAGTATTATTTTAGAAAACATTAGTGAACTCTCTCCGAATCAGGTCTTAGGTACAGGTTTTCTCTGGAACGAGACTTCGTGACCTGTATAAATGAAAAGTTAAAAAGTCAATATTATGCTCAGGGGTGGGGAGCATTATTCATCGTTCAATTAGGTTTAGAGATAATAAACAACTTTTATCTCAGAGCAATTGGAAAAGGGCGAATCATCTAGCACTCCCACATCAGTACTTCTGTGTCATGTTTTGTCACCTGTCTTAAAATGAGCCTATGTGAGTGATTATTATCAAAGCCAACTGCAGTTTTGATCACGACCCCAAGGCGCTCGGATGACCATCACCTGACCAAATGTGGGGTTGACACCTCTGTCAGGCTGCAGCTGTTGTTAGTGACCTTGGACAGATTGACCACTAGCTTTTCTTTCAGCCTTTCAGTCTTCAGTTTGTCTCACTTTGTCTGGAGACCAGTTCAGCTTTGTGCAGCAGTTCACATCTCAGCATACAGCAAGACTTGACTGGATGTTCTCGCTGTTGACAAACTCCAGGACCCCCTCTGGACAGTTAATTCAGTTCATTGTTGGACTGATAGATCTTTGCTTTGAAAAGTCATATTGTTTGGCTGACAATTTCTTTGTTGTTGTGTCAGTTGTGCTCGACTGACAGCTTCTCTGAACCGTCCCATTGGTTAGTTTTCCAAGACCCAACTTCAGCGTCCCCCTGACACATCTGGTATCCGAACCGGCACCCAGCACTAGAGGGTCATGATCAACCTCAGATGGATGTTGTATGTATCTGAAGACTACCTGTCTGTTTTGTGGGCCTAGCCAGACTCACCTACCCCCATCCACAGCTCTGTTCTCCCAGACTGCTGGGAAGGAAAAATAAACAATCCAATTATTAAAAGTCTGATTCAACATTCATCTGTTATCAACATTAATCATCTGTTAGCAAGTTCTATCCTGAGACCACAGCGTTTACCTTCAACAGAGTCATTCCGGTGTCCTGGATTGTACAAGAGATGTTTTAACCGCTCAATTACATAAGAGTGAAAACTTTCATTAAACACTGCACACTCCAATTCTTGACGCCTACTGCAAAAAAATATTCCATCCAAAATAATGTCTTCCATCTTTCAGAATATGTATTTTGACTATGTCTACACTTCAAGACATCACAGAGACAATTAGCACTGCACAAAACGTCTACATGCACCTTTGTTCAAAAGCACCACTTCTCAAACTCACCATATACTCAACTCTGTTCTCCTCATGCACTCATAGGACCTGTGTGACGTCTCAAGATGTTTAGAGTCAGTTCATTTACCCACTAGAATTGTTGTTTTCTCACAAATAACCCACTTCAGGTAGCTCTTAGAAAGGAACAGCTCCTAAACTCTAGACAATATTTTCAATATGTGATAAAATTATTTAGACTGATTGATTTAAGCCTTTTAATTTGTATTTAGTTAAGAGTTACTTTGACCAGAATAAATTTTATTCATTTTACAAGGGTCAAGGATTTTGTTTATTACTTATTTTACATTCTGTCGTTATATAGTTGAATTTATTAACTGATTTTATTATCAATCCCAAGAAGAAATTTCAGCTAATTTGTTTACAATGTGTCATCCAGAAATGTTTAAACTTAATTTGACCTGTTTATGATGTTTCTTTGTTTTATTTGTCCTGCTTCCTTCGGCTTTTCCCTTTTCAGAAGTCACCACAACGAATCATCCTCCTTATTTCCTCTTAGGCCTTCGTCAGACCTACGCCTCACTTCCTCCAAGACCACCCCTACTCCATTTCTCTTTCTATCCACACCCTGATAAAACAGTTTGAACCCAGCACCAATGCTGTGAGCCATGCTGCTCTTCTACTTGGTCTCTTAGACACCTCAACCATTCACCTTCCTTCTCTGCATCATGTCAG
>NW_023626783.1:613-2781 GCF_014905685.2 Nematolebias whitei | reverse complement strand
AGACAAACACAGTCAAAAACCTCACTGCTTCACCTTTGATCGTAGGTTATAAAAAATAAGTCAACAGGAATTAATTTACTTTTTATTTAAACTTTCTCCATTAAAGAGTTATTTTTTTAACTTCTAAATAAGAAACATTGAGAAAAGTGAAGTTCTTATTTCTACAGCCTCCTGGCCTGGAGCTTTTCTGGGTGGAGTGTTTTTATTTTGGCTCCTTGTCAAAATGACTTGAATTAGTAGAACTGAAGAACTGTTCTTAGTTCTTAAAGACTCCTGAGAGACGAGTGTGTTTCTGTGAACCCAGGATTGTTTCATTCTGAGAGTCCAGGATTGTTTTGATCTTTGAACTGAGTATCGTGTCACGTCTTGTGAGTTGAAAGTAGAGTTACATCCTGTTCAAAGTCAAACTCAGCTGTTTCCCAACAACAAACCAACAAATGCTTCCCAGCTTTTCCAGCACTGGTTACTCTGGATGTAACTTCCAGTCAAAGTGACAGATAGGTCACTGGTCAGACAGACTTCCACGCTGAGTTCAACCAGTGTTTCTCAGACGTCACAGAGTTAGAAGCAGACCTTGAGCTGCTTTGATCTTTGCTTTAGTTTCACGGAAATTTACCAACTAAAATGCCTTGTTAAGCACCAAATCCTACAAAAATAAAAAAATACATTTTTTTTTTTTCTTTTAAATTTCAGAGCCTTTTGGGAGCCAAACAGCTAAACCTCGTTAATAAATGATGAAAGAGATGTGAGTGTAAACCTGATGATTTAAAGCAGACATATAACTGTCAACAGCAACATTATTTGTGTTCCTGCATAAAGATCAGTCCCATTATTTCCAACATGTTCCACCCAGCTGATGTCCTGGAGGAAAAACTCCTCCAGTTCCTCATGTCTCATGTCAGACTCATCAGTCTTTACTGGACTCTGATGGTTTAATAAACAGGACAGAGGACAGAGAGAGACATGACTGGAATCAAACCAGAAGCTTTGGTTCCTGCAGAAAACACTGAAGACAATAATCAACAAGGACCCCTCCCTTCACCCCCAATGACAGCAGAACAAAGCTGCAGCTACGAGAGACACTGATGAGAAATATTTCATCCCATCAAACAGAGAAGATGAACTGAAGCTCTGAAGTGAAGGAAAAAAGTCCAACAGGAAGAATTCAACTGGTTTCTCTTCTAATCTGAACAGAACTGGTCATTTATCAGATTAAATAATTTTGTTTTTATGTGTCCCGACAGACTATCTGGCTGTGGACTCTCAGAGACTCACTGTGAAGTTGTGGCCTCAGCTCTGAAGTCCAACCCTTCCCATCTGACAGAACTGGACCTGAGTGATAACAAACTGCAGGATTCAGGAGTGAAGATTCTGTCTGCTGGACTGGAGAGTCCAAACTGTAGACTGGAGAAGCTAAGGTGATCTAAATGACAATTTGTTTTTCACTAAATTTACTTTCAGTTCTTTACTTCAGTTTGATCTTTTTACTTCTTTGAATTTGGGGATTTATCTGAACATAAAACCAAAGATATGTAAATGTGTCCAAGTGTCTGTGAAGAAATGTGATCATTTGTCTCCAAAGGTCCAAAGTGAAGTCCAGAGGTCAGAGGGATGTTGTTCTCAGTTGTGTGTAACTTTGGAAGAAGCAGACAGAATTAGTGTCAGACTGCTGAAGCTTCATATTAGTGTCAGCTGAACTCACGAGTGGATTTGTGTCAGGAACAGAGCGTTCACTTTCAGTGTGAACAGCAGGACTCACAACTGTTTGATATGATACATGACTGTTGTTGTTGTTGGTGGTAGTGTGTGTGTGTGTGTGTGTGTTCATTTGTTTTTTAAGTTTTTGCAAAATATGGACAGGGAGAACATCTAAACTCCACACAGAAAGACCCCAGTAGGGAAGTGAACCTGCAACCTTCTTGTTGTGAGGCGACAGCTCTAACCACTGCTCCACTGTGCCGCTCCTTATTCCATGAATCAATAAATGTAATTAATTCAAAGTTTCAGGAAATAATCTGGATGTTCGTCTACAACTGATTAACTTCTGGACTCAACTCGACTCTAAACGGTCTCCACAGTAAAACAATCTTAACAAACACAAAAATGACTCAAACTTTGTCATTTCTCAACATCAGATGATTTGAATCTAAAACTCTGACATGAAAGGC
>NW_023626783.1:0-513 GCF_014905685.2 Nematolebias whitei | reverse complement strand
GAACTCACGAGTGGATTTGTGTCAGGAACAGAGCGTTCACTTTCAGTGTGAACAGCAGGACTCACAACTGTTTGATATGATACATGACTGTTGTTGTTGTTGTTGTTGTTGTTGTTGTTGGTGGTGGTGGTGGTGGTGTGTGTGTGTGTGAGTTCATTTGTTTTTGAAGTGTTAGCAAAATATGCTTGGAGAGAACATCTAAACTCCACAACGAAAGACCCCAGGTGGAAAGTGAACCTGCAACCTTCTTGCTGTGAGGCGACAGCTCTAACCACTGCTCCACTGTGCCACTCCTTATTTCATGAATCAATAAATGTAATTAATTCAAAGTTTCAGGAAATAATCTGGATGTTCGTCTACAACTGATTAACTTCTGGACTCAACTCGACTCTAAACGGTCTCCACAGTAAAACAATCTTAACAAACACAAAAATGACTCAAACTTTGTCATTTCTCAACATCAGAAGATTTGAATCTAAAACTCTGACATGAAAGGCAGCGGGGGATATTTTT
>NW_023626782.1:0-2782 GCF_014905685.2 Nematolebias whitei | reverse complement strand
TGGATTGCTTGTCATGGTGCATCAGAGGAGGTCAGTTTCTCTGTGACATAGACTTAAAAAACAACCTATTTCAGTTGGCTGTGGCACTTTGGGTTGATGTAGTATATTGCCAAAACTATGCACTGCAAATGTTTTTGTATATCAGTAACAAGTCAGTTACAGTGCTTTACATGAACAAATCATAAGAAAAAAAAATATTGGAAAAAAGTCAATTGCAGTGGTGTAATAACAGAAGGTAAAGAAACATTGGACTATAACTACAGTTAATGATGTTTTTGTTTTCCGTTTAAATAGAACAGTGAAAGACAAATCTAAGAAACTTTTTTTTTTTGTCTGAATAAAAAAAAATCATCATTTCGGCATTTAAAGTTCTTTTGGAGTTTGTTCCAGATTAGTGGAGCGCAAGAACTTAATGATGCTTCTTAATGTTTGGTTCTGACTCTGGGGATACAAAATAGTTCCAAGTGGGTCACACCACCATATCAGTAAATTTGGATGTGTTACAATCACTTCCTTGGGTGCAGGTATCTAAAATTTGGTGAGACAAAACTGACTGACCTGCACACAGTCCCGACTTCAACTTTCAAAGTAGTGGACCCTATGTATTAACAACATGATTGTCAGTAAAGTTAATGTACACAGACTAATACTTCTGACAATGTAGTGTAACAGTATCATAACACAATGTTTTGTTTTGCATTGTTTTTGTTTGTTTGTTTCTGTACAGGATTCTGGTAAAGAAGATTCAACTTTAGTGAGCTGTTCCTCCAATAATAGGTCACCTATGCAACAGACATCCACTCCAATGAAGTCCAGTCTTCCCAAGTTTGAAACTCCTGAAAAGGTTGTGAAATTAACCTTTCCAGAATATGTACTCCACACTGACACTGAGCTTGAGCACGTAAGACAACAGTACTTTGAATTGTCGAAGAAAGGGGAAGAGCGCAACTGTGAAATGTCAAAGGAACTCAGATGTCGTCTCATCCGAAACACGATAACCAGTATGATTGCAATCTTGAGGGCAAAAGGAGATGCAGAATCACACAGATACCCATCAAAACCTGAAATCACAGCAGTGGCTAAAAGGATAGTGCTGTATTACCCCATGCTACAGGACCAAGGTCTGAAGAATTCATGGGTAAGTGAAATGCATCCAGTTAATGACTAAAGTTTTTTTTATTTTGCACATTTTTATTGAGGATCTAAAAAATGAAATGTATGTGTTCTTAAGGTCACTGTGTTTGCGCAACTAAACAAAAGATTGCAGAATGTGAGGTCCCCTCTAAAGAAATCTCAGAGTGGGAGACAATCAAAGAGGTAAAGCTGCAACAATTAATTTCCTCAATAATAAATATGTCATTAGCTTTAGTAGACTTTAACATATGTTGGCCAGCATTTGTTGGAAGTGATTAATTGGCTAATCTTTGCAGCTCTTCAAAGAGACGCCGTCTTGATGAGCCCTATGATACAGATGAAGCCATGTCGAGCGACTCAACAATCATTCTGGACCAGTCTACAGATGAGACTACCAGCACCGACTCAGGCACTACTGACAAGGAGTTTGTTGAATTTAGTTTTGTATTTATTTTGTCTTGTTTTTATTTTGTTTTGTTTATCTTCCACAATCTGAATATTAACATTATGATTCATCATGCCAACAGAAATATGTCTTTATGTGTTTCAGGAAAAACAAGACCCCAAAGCCCCCAGAAGCTCTCCCTCTCCTGTCCAGTTCTAAGAGTGAGTTTGTCTTACTTTATTTTGGGGGTGTGGTACTTGTGTTCCTCAATGCAACGATGATAGCACGACGAGATTCTCATTACTGTATTTTAGTGTTGTAATAGTAATTACAATTTTGGGTTGTTCATATTTGAATAATTTGACTTTAATATAATTTATCGAATATTTAACTACACAAAATGGATTGTATTAATTAAAAAAAAGGTTGTCATATTACGTTAATTGACAAAAATCTGTTGTTAAATTGAGCCACAGTATGTGTTACAGCTAACAGGCCAACAGATGTTGAAAGCTCATACAACTACAGTCCAGCAGTCTCGGCCAAGCACTACAGGACCCTACAATCGTTGTATAAAAAAAAGAATCCAAACCACCAGGATGTGTCTCATCTCCTGGATTTGGAATTTCAAGCCAGAAGAGCATTCATTGATTCACATAGTTTTCGTGAGGAGGACAGACACAACAAAATCATAGAAGCATATCCTTGTTTCAAGGACATTGGACATGTAAGAATACTTTGCATTCTTAAATGCTTGATATAACTTGCAATGTTTAGACAATTTCCTTCTCCTAGATAAATATTCTAATATCTGAATTGGTGTATTGAACATTGAATAGGTCATGGATGAGCTTCAACGCATTCTGAACAAAGATAACCCATGCTACATAGCTGAACTAAAGGGACGATGGAAAGACTTCTGCCAGAAGGTGCAGTTTTTTGGTGTATGGAAAAAAATGCTGAAACTACCAATGGGAGTGGACAAAGGTAAGCAATTACATTTTGGTATTATCTGTGATCAGGGTTTAATTGTGTCCATGAGTTTTGGACTTTTAGCTATTTTTTTATTTATGTTATTTTTGCTTTATGATGACTAAGGGTGTAAACAGGTCTTACAAGGTTAAAATGAGTATAGAAAGCAGTCATTTCTTAAATGTTTTCGTATAAATTGATCAGATTTGAACGTGTGTGCATTGTAAAGCTGTTTTTTTTTACCCAATTGTACCCAATCTTTTCCTGTACAGCTGAACAGGCTCTAGAGAT
>NW_023626781.1:0-2782 GCF_014905685.2 Nematolebias whitei | reverse complement strand
TAATGACCCATTGTTAGGCTGATGGTCCTTCTTGAGCATGTGATCAGTTGGTTTTGGCTGTCAGCAGCAAACTGGTTGATCCACTCTAAGAAGGTGCTATTTAAGAGACTGAGCTGAAAACAGCACCTCAGACTGAGGAAGTCTCTTGGATGAGAGACGAAACGTTTCTAGAATTTTTTTTGCTTTGTTTTGCTTTTGTTTTTTTGAATGTCCAGAGGACCAGATTGAACTTTTTTGGATTTTTCTACCTGGATTATTGAGCATGCATCAAGATATTTTGAATCACTTTGGCCAGGATTGCCTCAAACTAGTAAGAGAGTTTGAGAAAACAGCAAGGAAGAAGGCAGACTACAGGAACCACTTGCGATTCAACCTCAGATGTCGACAAAGTGGCATCATTCCCAAGAGCCTGGAACTAAAATCATCGGTCAGCGGGCACCGGGCAAGCAAGATCCTTCAGAAGGCACAAACCCAGCTGCTGAATGAACGGGTGAGACAGACCAATTTTACTATTGAGGCCTTGAAGGCCAAAGAAGAGCACATTAAACAGAAACTAACTATATGTCTAGATCAGACCACACTTCAGCAAGTGTTGGACTGTACAGATCAGGCACGCTTAGCACAGCATGTAGAGTCCAAGACTCGACAACAAAATAAGTTTAACTTACTAATAACTCATCAACACCATCACTATTCCAATAACAACACATTCAGTGTAGGACAACACTCCAGTAGTCAATTACATGCCAGGGAGACAGAAAAGTGGGTGAAGAATTTATCTGACAGACAGCTCACCCAGCCGGATACAGATTCTTGCCAGGGGACTGAACTTTGCGGTTGCACCAAGTACAATTCCTCTGGTGGAGATGATCACAGCCACAGAATCAGCCATCCGCAAAAACAAAATGAAAGAGGGTGAAGCAGAACAACTCAGAATCAAAGTTTCATCCTGCCTCGGCAATGCCAAACTACCACCTTCCAACATCAGTAGAGAGGAGAGGGATGCACTCACCACTCTTAGCAAGGACAAAAACATCATCATTCTCCCAGCAGACAAAGGAAGGTTCACAGTGATTTTGAACCAGAAAGACTATCATGAGAAAGTTATGACACTCCTTAGTGACTTAACCACTTATGAACCTCTGAAAAGAGATCCAGGAAGTGGTTACAAGAAGAAATTGATAGATTGCCTGAAAATTTTGGAGCAGGACAAGGCTATTGATCGTTTTCTGTACCACAGACTGTACCCAGGGGAGGCCACACCTAGTCTGTATGGTTTACCTAAAATCCACAAACAAGGTGTACCTTTAAGACCTATTGTTAGCATGATTAACTCTGTCACTTACAATGTTTCCAAATATCTGGCGTCTGTACTCATCCCTTTAGTTGGCAGCTCAGAACACCACATACATAACACCATGGACTTTGTGGATAAGGTGAGGGATGTCATCATGGAGACTGATGAAACAATGGTCTCTTTTGATGTCACATCACTCTTTACGTGCATTCATGTTGATGATGCAGTAGAGGTGGTCAGTTTAAGATTAAAATCAGACACCACTCTGAGCAGCAGGACCACGCTTTCCACAGAACAACTGTGTCAACTCTTGAAACTGTGCCTGCAGTCAACCTACTTCACATATGGGGAGCAATATTATAGGCAGAAACATGGGTGTGCTATGGGGTCTCCAGTTTCTCCTATTGTTGCCAACCTGTACATGGAGGAGGTAGAAAAGAGAGCCTTGACGTCCTTTTCAGGGACACCACCAAGTCATTGGTTCAGGTATGTTGACGACACCTGGGTTAAAATTAAATCTCAGGAAGTCCAACATTTTACTGACCACATCAACTCTGTGGATAAATACATCAAGTTCACACGAGAAGATGTAAAAAAATGGCAAGTTGGCTTTCTTGGACTGTGAGGTCTCAGTCTCCGATAGAGGACATTTGCAAACCGAGGTGTACCGCAAACCCACCCACACAGACCAGTATTTGCAGTTTGACTCCCATCACCCTTTGGAGCACAAGTTAGGAGTCATCAGGACTCTGTATCACAGAGCAGACAGCATCCCCACTAGCTCGGGAGCCAGGCAGAAGGAGAAATCCTACACAAAACAGGCTCTAGAGCAATGTGGATATCCTAACTGGGCCTTCCTGAAAGCAGAGAAGAAACCCAAACAGGACTCCAGTCAGCCATCAGGTGAAAAGGAGGAACCCAGACCCAGACCAGTGGTCATTCCGTATGTTGAGGGGGTATCAGAGAAACTGAGACGTTTATTTTCTAAACATAACGTCCCAGTGGCTTTTAAACCCCAAAATACAATACGGCAAAGACTGGTTCATCCCAAAGATCCAGTCCCCCGGCACTAACAGAGTAATGTTGTGTATGCTGTTCAGTGTCAGGAGGGCTGTGATCAGTCTTACATCGGGGAAACTAAACAGCCACTGGCCAAAAGGATGGCCCAGCACAGAAGATCAACATCATCAGGCCAGGATTCTGCAGTCTACACTCATCTCCAGGCCAGCGGTCACTCTTTCAAGGATGAAGATGTTCACATCCTGGACAGAGAGGAACGATGTTTGAGAGAGGAGTAAAGGAGGCCATCTTTGTGAAAAGAAATCGTCCATCATTAAACAGGGGTGGAGGCCTCCGGGTTCAACTGTCCCCCTCTTACAATGCTGTGATTGCTAGTATCACTCAGCCCTCTGTGAGTAGTAAACAGCCATCAGTGTGCTAATGACCCATTGTTAGGCTGATGGTCCTTCTTGAGCATGTGATCAG
>NW_023626780.1:453-2782 GCF_014905685.2 Nematolebias whitei | reverse complement strand
ACTGAGGTCCAGTTAATAAAATTTCTTCCTAGTGAAAGGTCCGAACGTAAGTCCGTTTGTCTTTTATGGTCTTGCCTCCCCGTATTCACATTTTCACTGTTAACAAACTGCACTATAGTAAACAACTAGCTCTTTTACCATATTTAAAAGTAGTCCCAGACAAATAGTGCCCTGAGACGACTTCTGTTGTGAGTCGGTGCTATATAAATAAACTGAATAGAATTTAAATAAATTTAGGGCCTTTATTTCAGATTAAAACAGAAAGCTCAGAATAGAATACATGTTAAATGTGCAAACAGAGCCTAATAAGACCTTTTCTCTCATGTTGAAGGCTTAATTTTGTTTTTATTCAACCTTTTTTTAGACAGGTAAATCCCATTAAGCCTCGAGGACTCTTTTACAAGAGAGACTTGATTTCAACAAAGAATGATGACAACAGTGACAACTATAGACAGTTATAAAAAGTCATACAATTGTTTTTTTTGTTGTTGTTGTTGTTGTTTTTAAACAAATGGGATGGCTAAAAAAGTAACAAAAAACAGCTAGATTCTTCCGGCTCGCCAGAAGTTAACTTACACTTAAAGTTATAAAGTTAACATCTTTAGAAAACAGAAAATAATTTAAAAAGTGTCTCTTTTAGTATAAAAAAAGTGTAAACAGAGCAAGTAAAGATTTTTTTATTTTATTTTTTTGCTTAGAGGCACCAACCTATAAAAATGTACGTTTTCAAGTAAAACACTTCAGAAAACAATAAAAAAAAATGTCTCTTTTAGGAAAAATCTGAAAACAGAGCAGGGAGTTTTTCCTTTCCACTGTTGCCACTGTGCTTGCTCAGGATGGGAGACTGCAACGAAGCCAAGATTCAACTTGTCTGCTGGATTCCTTAGATAAAGAACATTACTAATTGGCTTTTATGTGAATGTTCCTGTAAAGTGCCCTGAGACAACTTTGTTGTGATTTGGCGCTATATAAATAAACTGAATTGAATTGAATAGAGCATTCAACACCTTTTCCCTTTTGTTTATTCTTTATTTTACTTTTCTTAAACTTTACTTTTTTTTTCCTTGCTACTCTACGGTGAAACCAGACGTGTTTTCCCTCTCTGCCCCCCCACCCGCTTCCCTGCTGTGCTCTTTTGTCCTGTGAACCCTTAAAAAGCCTCTTTTTTATTTCCTGCATACCTCTTAATTGGAAGGATCAGCTGGTCTCTCAACAAAATCGATCAACTTCTCCCGACAGGAGTCAGGGTAAGGAGGACACTGAACTCTGAAGGACAAATTGGATTCATGATGACGACTAGATTCTACTGTTTGGGTTGGTGGAATCTGGTTGTCTACAAATTCGTGTGGAGGTGTTGAAGCTTGACAGTGCTCGGACTGAATATGGAGCTGTGACAGGGAATTGGAGCAGCTGTTATCAGGACTGTGTTCTCCCTGGCAGCACTCATGAATGGTGGGAATAATGTGGAGAAGCGGTGAGCTCGACTTTTGGAGTAAAGGATCATTTCGGCTGTTTTGGAGTTTCCATCAGAGAACATGTACCAGCGAGACTTTAAAGGCAGAAACAACAATTACGAGTTCTGCCTGACCCAAACTGTGGCCTTGATGCCGGACTTATCTCATCTCCTCCTGGAATGTTTGGAAAACAACAAAGATGCTTTGACTGTCTCCTCACCCCTCCCTTCCCCAAGGCCATGGACATGTAACAGAACCTCAACTGAGCTGAAGATGAACGTCACCTCTTATCTGGACAATGGCTGAGGGGGGGCTCTGGACTATGCTATGACTTTCCCTTAAAAATTCAATGTTTTCACCGCCTATATATAAATGTATAACGTCTGTTTATGTTGCTTTGCTGTGGTAGGTTTTTTTGATGCCTCAAATTGTGCCCTGTCTAGGACACGGTGTGAGAGATCTTTTTTTATACCGTCTCTCCTCATGTTTTCTTTCCTTTTCTTATCTAAGCAAAATATTATTCTGAATAAGAATAAGAAGGCCGTGCTAATTATTTTAGCCGCAGCTTCGTGCACTCCGCCCATCTTCGGACGACTGTACGTACATATTCGCGTTGTATCTCGGTGCAATGCCAATAAAGTTTATTCTGATTCTGATTCTTCTGATTCTTAATGAGAGAAATGGACATGGGATTGTCCTGCCAGTAAATTAAATCTTGGTTAGAATGGAATCAGAGCCGTTCTCATGTAGCTGAGCATCATCAGTAACATCTGTAATAATTAGGGGTGCACCGATTTCAATTTTCAGGCCGATCACCGATTTTTTGAAAGTCTGAACTGCCGATTCCGATTTTGGCCGATACCGATTTTTTTTTT
>NW_023626780.1:0-353 GCF_014905685.2 Nematolebias whitei | reverse complement strand
ATATAAGCAACAGTGTCAGGTGTTACAAGATCACAATGCACCTTCAATTTACCAATCTTATTTTATTGTAAAACATATCCTTGAAAAATACCCTAGAAACAATACAAACTTGTTGTTTTAATTTGTCATGAGGTAGTATTCTGAAATATAAATGAAGTTTACACAATTTTTGTTAAAACTATAAAATTAACCAAAAAAAATGTTCAGTTCCTTCAACTCTTTCACTTGTTACATTTTTTAAAAAAAACTTAAAAAGATAATGCAACAAGTGTAACATTTTCAAGTCAGTGGGTAATAAGAACTAACACTGGCACAGGTAAGTTTGTTCTCACAGATTTATTCCAGTCACTTTC
>NW_023626779.1:460-2782 GCF_014905685.2 Nematolebias whitei | reverse complement strand
TCAGTGGTTGTTGTTGTTGTTTGCGATCCGGCCTCTGGTTCATGACAGTAGAATCTGGCCATTATGGATCCAACACCAACCCGAGAGTGGTGCTCTAAGGTAGAAGGGGCTGTTAGTAAACTTGAGAAAGGGCTTCAGGAAATGGTTGTTTCTCTTCAAGCTTTGTCCCAACAGTCAAACCAAGTCATCAACCAAACCCTGTTGACTCCTGCACCAAGAGAACCACGGTTAGCCCCCCCTGAACATTTCAGAGGTGAGCCTGAGCAATGTCGACCATTTTTGACTCAGTGTGACATTCAATTTCAATTGCAACCTTCATGTTTTCCCACTGAGCATGCTAAAGTAGCTTATGCTGTCTCACTTCTCGCTGGAAGAGCCAAGACGTGGGGCACTTCTGAATGGTTAAAAGGTGGCGTGGTATGTCGTAATTTTTCTGAATTTTCCAAAGAGTTGTGTCGGGTTTTTGACCCCATCCTCCCTGAGAGAGAGGCAGCCCGAAGAATTTTTGATATTAAACAAGGCAAGGATTCTGTAACCAAATACATCATTCACTTTCACTCTGTTTCAGCAGACAGTCATTGGGATGAACACGCACTCACTGACGCCTTCTTCAGGGGGCTTAATGAAGATGTTAAGGATGTGCTGGCAACAATGGACTATCCCTCATCCCTACGCCAGCTGGAGGAGGTGGCCACCCGTGTTGACCTTCGCCTGCGTGAGCGTGACCGTGAACAGAGTCGAGGCAAGGCCACAGCCATGTCCAGAACCAGACATCACCTTGTGGATCATGAACCTAAAACGGAACAAACCAAGAGCCCTCAGGATCCTCTGTATGCTACGGAACCCATGCAACTAGGAATAAGTCATCTGACCACCCAGGAACGAGAACGTCGGAGGAGGTACCATCTCTGTTTTTATTGTGGTCAAGGCGGTCATGATTGTCATCATTGTCCAGTAAAAGACCAGGCTCAGCAGGAGAAGAGAGGCTCCTGTTGAGTCTTAGTCATAAGATCAAGTCCTCTCCACCTATCATGTCCAAGTCCAAGGTCAAGTTCATAATAAAGGGTGGTCAACCCGTCATCGTCTCAGCTTTTATTGATTCAGGGGCCGACACGGAATTCATTGATAAAACCTTTGCCAAATCCATAGATCTGACCATTGTTCCATCACCTAACAACCATAAGGTCCTCGCTTTAGATGGTCATCCTTTAAGTCAATCTAGTCTTGAAACTGTTCCAGTCACCATGGTGTCAGCCAACAACCATTCGGAACTGATCAGATTCATTGTTATTGATTCACCCCAACTCCCAGTGGTTTTAGGTTCCACTTGGTTACGCAAACACAACCCCCAAATCGATTGGAGGAACCAAGAGATTGTAGGATGGGCTAATGAGTGTTATTCTACATGTATTCAGAGCCAACCCAGTTCACCAGCCCTTGTCACAGCCAATGAGGAGACCTATCCTAATCTAAGTCAGGTACCTAAAGAGTACCATGATTTGAAAGAGGTCTTTAATAAATCAAAAGCTACGTCCCTTCCGCCACATCGTCCATACGATTGTGGTATTGACCTGATCCCAGGTTCTACCCCCCCTCGGGGTAGATTATATTCTTTGTCTGGTCCCGAGCAAGAGTCCATGAGGAAATATATAACAGAGTCCCTCCAAGCTGGTATCATTAGACCTTCAGCATCCCCCGCTGGTGCAGGTTTTTTCTTTGTAGGGAAGAAAGATGGGTCACTTCGTCCATGCATTGACTATAGAGAACTTAACAAAATAACCATAAAGAACAAGTATCCTCTGCCCCTCATGAACTCTGCTTTTGATATAATCCAAAATGCTAAGATATTCACCAAACTGGATCTTCGCAACGCTTACCATTTGGTCAGGATACGGCGGGGAGATGAATGGAAGACGGCTTTTAATACCGCAGATGGCCATTATGAATATCTTGTTATGCCATTCGGCCTCACCAACGCTCCTGCCGTTTTCCAAGCCCTGGTTAATGATGTCCTTCGTGACATGATTAACATTTACGCTTTTGTTTACCTTGATGACATACTTATCTTTTCACAAGATAGCATTTCTCACCGTCGCCATGTCAGAGCTGTCTTAACCCGCCTTTTACAGAACAACTTGTTTGTCAAGGCAGAGAAGTGTGCTTTCCACCAAGTGTCCACCTCATTCCTTGGGTTCAACATTTCTCCAGGTCAAGTATCCATGGAACCCGGGAAGGTATCAGCGGTGGTGGATTGGCCCAAGCCCAAGG
This sequence comes from Nematolebias whitei, assembly GCF_014905685.2. NCBI lineage: Eukaryota > Metazoa > Chordata > Actinopteri > Cyprinodontiformes > Rivulidae > Nematolebias > Nematolebias whitei. Next base: position 514 of record NW_023626779.1, on the reverse strand, counting down.
ATCGTAAACAGCTGCAAAGGTTTCTCGGTTTTGCAAATTTTTATAGGAGGTTCA
>NW_023626779.1:0-360 GCF_014905685.2 Nematolebias whitei | reverse complement strand
TCTGCTCCAATCTTGCACTCTCCAGACCCCGAGAAACAATTCATTGTGGAGGTCGATGCATCCAGCACCGGGGTGGGCGCCATCCTCAGTCAGCGCAGCACAGATGGTAAGATCCACCCCTGTGCTTACTTCTCCAGGGCACTCTCCCCCGCTGAGAGAAACTACGACGTGGGAGACCGTGAGCTTTTGGCAGTCAAGATGGCCCTGGAGGAATGGAGGCACTGGCTGGAAGGTGCGAAGAAGTCCTTTTTGGTATGGACCGACCATAAAAACCTGGAGTACCTTCGCACAGCAAAGAGACTCAATCCCCGTCAGGCCAGGTGGGCTATGTTTTTCTCTCGGTTCAGTTTCACCCTCTCT
>NW_023626778.1:0-2783 GCF_014905685.2 Nematolebias whitei | reverse complement strand
GCTGAGCAGATTTCACATGATGACATTATTGATGACTTTGCATCAAGGAAGGCAAGGAGGATCAACATTTAGGTGACAGCATTTCTAATTATGTTTAATTTTTTTTGCTTTGAGTCCATATGCTGTAATTATATCTTGTTACTTAATATGTTATGTTGTGTTCTTCTTGTTAAGCACTTTGGTAACAGCTTCTGTTTTAAATGTGCTATACAAATAAACTTGACTTGTCAGTTGATGTGCATGTTAAGCTCTTGTTGTGCAAAGTGCATACAAATAGTACAAATAGGTTTGGTACAAGGTTCATTTGTACAGTTTAATCTGTATTTCTTGTTTAAAAAATAAAATAAAAGAAGTGTTCTTGTGATGGTGGAGTGACCTTCTGATACAAACTGCCTGTCATGCACCACACAGCAGGCAGGGGGCACAATTTAGCAGCAACCCGACAGCCTGCGTGCAACCTAGCGGGGCGGGGGTGGGGTGGCACTGTTGGGGTTGCTCGCCCGGGGAGCCAAATAGGCTAGGACCGCCACTGCGTAGGGGGCGGTGTTCCATGCACTGTTGCAGGTCACAGAATATGGTGTTACACCGGGTCCAATCGATTGAACCAGAACCAGCTTCCTCTGACCATGAACAGTGGATGCCTGTGGCTTAATAACTGGAGCGTCTTATTTATGTACAAAATTAGGATTTATCTTATAATTAATATTTAATAAGTGTGGCTTAGACACAGGTGTGTTCTAAACAGGGGTTGAACGACTACATAATTTTAAAACTCGACATTAACACAATAAAACTCGAGTAGTTGATGACGTCATAGGATCTCAAGATGCAAAAATAAATAAAACTGCAAACAAAGTCATTATTTTACAAAAAAAAAAAAAAAAGACCAACAAAACATTGGGAGCATCTATTTTGCTCCTACCATTAATCAAACGGCAAATAAGTCACAGGAAAACCAAAACTATTAGTTTTTATTATTAAGCTGCAAAAGTAAAAGAAACGTGCAGCACGTCAAAAACTAAACTAAAAACAGTGGGGGGGTCGACCACCCCGCACCACCGCCAGCTGTGCTGCACATTAGGTTTAGTTTTGGAGATTAATATGTTTATAGGCTTTTTATAGGTTTTGAGATGAATATTTTTTTCTTTTTGTTTGTGAAACAAGGTCAGAGTCTGTGCCCAGTCTGCTCTGGCTGTGAGCAGCTTTCTTGTGGTAGTACAACAATCAGCCAGCAGATGGCGTCACAGAACATAGCTTGCTTTCAACACACTCATACTGCGAGATCGAATGAGTCTTAATGAAGCTTCGCTGTCTGACTCACAATTACAATCATTATATCTTCAAAATGAACACAATAACCATCTAAGCATAATGACTGGACAGAACAGTGCCAAACACCTACGTAACCAAAATTATTTAAAAATTATTTATTGGTAAAAATCAGTCTTATCTAACAACAAAGTCCATGCTCAATAATCCAGGTAAAAAATCCTTCAGTCTAAAATCATAGTCTTATCTAGGTCATGTGACCGGAAGTCAAATGGTACCGGTAGAATGCGGTAAATACTAATTAAATTAATAACGTTGATTTTTATCGGTAAACACTTTTGCTAACAACTGCTGTTTTTAAATGTACTTTCTAAATAAATTTGATGTGATTTCTGCTCCGCAAGATGGAGGACAGGGGAAGAGCCCCTCCCTCCCCGACGTATTCTCTGTTTAATGCCCCCGTTAAAGCTTAAATGAGATAATGGTATTTAAACACATATCTACCGTACACAGACATATATTTTTTAAAACTTTTATTTAAATATGTCTTGACTGGCTGCTTTAAAAATAAATCTGACAACTTCTGCACCACTGTCCTCTCATGACCGTCCTTTCCGTTTCTCCGCTTCTTGTTTGGATGCGATTTTAAAATGAGATCATGGTATTTAAATGTGTATTCACTGACACAGAAAGAATTTTAAAGCTTTTATTAAAACATGTACCAGACTTGAGTGCTTTTGCGTCTCCAATCTTGACCATCGACACACGATGATGCAGCCGTTTCCTCCTTAACAGACGATCACTTGTAACATTAAAGCTGCGTCATAAGAAATTCTCTGTGCGTTTTCCATTATCGATGAACAAATGAACAGGTCTATGCACGAAGCGTAAAATCTGGTAACAACACAGGAACAATCTGAAAAATTATTCACATCTATCTTGGGGGATGGTCCTGGACCTGGTTGGTCATTCAGGTTAGACTTCTGGTCACATGATGACAGAGTGGGTGGAGTTATGGTAGACATACACTCCCAGCTCTGTCCAAGTCAGTGGCAGGAAGTTACAGAGAGATGGCAGGAAGTGTTTAAAAATAAAATATATAGATATAAATTTAGAAAATTGTGAAAAAAAATACATAAGACACTCCTGCATGTAAATTGTGGGATACAAAGTGTCAGACAAAAGTGGTGATTTATACAGCGGCAATTACAGTAACATATCAAAATAACAGTGATCAAAATGTCAAAGACAGTCCAATTGACTTTCATAAAAGAAATGGCTGGATGGATGGATTGTCCTTAGTTGGACAACTGAGAAGGCAGTCGTAATTAAGATTGGAGCAGCAGGAGCAACAATGCGCAGGAATGAATTCAGCGAAGAGTTTGACTCAGAAGCACGACCTGTGGGTGTGGGAGGACGCTTGACAGAATCAGAATAGCTCTATTCACACACAACCTGTTGTTGTTCTCTAAAATAGTAATTTAATCAAGTGTTTACAAATGGAGGTAAACGTA
>NW_023626777.1:0-2783 GCF_014905685.2 Nematolebias whitei | reverse complement strand
GGTAGACAAGGCTGATGACCTTGCAATAAGGTTAAACAGCGAAAGAGAGGAGTACCTCAGACTCATGGCACAGTCTAACTTTGATCAGGAGACCAGTGCACATGAGTTACAACGTGAGAGGGAGCTCTCACAAAATCAGCTGTCATTACAAGCTCACTCATATGAGGAGAAGATTAGGGATAGAGAGTTTCAGTACCAAGCACTGTGTTCAGACAACGATACGTTACAACAACAGTTGCAGCTCACATCAGAAGCTCTGAACAAATGCAGATTGGAAAAGGAGGCGTTAGTCCAACAAGGCGTGCGTTTACAAAGTGAATGTCAAACTTCACAGGAACGCTTAAAAGCCTGTGAGGAGAAACTAGCCGCAGCAACAAATAAGATTTCTGACGTGGGGCGAGCTTGTCTGGAACTCAAAGATGACCAAGGTCAGAGTCCAGGTCACCCGCCATCACCTCAGAAAGATTTTGGTGCACCTCCTGCTCTTAGTCCCATTCTGCCACCTCCACATGTGTGTAGAGACACACCTCCACGTGACATTTTGGTTCCTACGATACCGATAATACAGCCTTTGCTCTCAATTTCGGATTTGCAAAAAATCTCAAAATATGTACAACGCTTTGTACCTGGCCCAATGGGTTCAACTGGTACGAAGGCATATCTCAATTACCTAGATTTCAGACTGAGTGGTTATCCTAATGCTACGGTTGAGGATAAAATCAGTCTGATAAGGCTCACTTCGGACAGAGAGGTGTTCACCTTCATCGAGCGTCAACCTGATGCCACGAGAAGGGATTACAACCTTCTGTGTGAAGCTTTGATCAGGGAATACAACCCCTGCACGGGGCCTGGTGGTTTCCCAGTCGCTGACAAGGTCACGCAAGGGAAGCATGAACATCCAAAGGTTTATTACAAAAGAATCTTCCAAGCTTATTTTGGTTACAGAAATGAAACCGGAATGGAGGAAGAAGAAGGTTTTAAATTTGTTTTCAGCAAAAATCTCCACACTGACATTAAAACGTCAGTACAGATGATGGCTAATTTCAAAGAAAAATCCATCAATGAGATTAAACAGTGTGCTGTGAATGTGTTTGAGGCATGTTCTCATGCTAAGACGCCCATAGAAGTGTTTCCTGGTGTAAAGGTTAAACCCCACTCGCTAGAATTGGAAGGACGGCGTGCATCGCCTCCCCCTCCTAAGAAAGGCGAGAAAAAGCAGTCTTTTCAAACTGACAAACTGCGTCATGAAGGTACACGCTGGGACAAAAAAGCTCCTCTTTCAGAGGATGAACGTGATTATCGTAAATGGGGTGTGCGTAGGACGAAAAGATATGGGAACCAAGGTGACCCATATTATCAGGGGAAGTCCGAAAAGGAACCCCCAAAAGATGTACCTAACCATCCCCCACCTCGGACGAAACGAATCGAGGCGAAAAAATCACAAAGGTTCCAGAAACAAGGCCCTACACCTCTGAGCTCGGAAGAGACAGAGAAACTACGCAGGTTGTTAGAAACTTTGAAACACACTGACACGGGAAACCAACCTGGAGCACTGTGTAGTGATGTAATCGCTACTACAGCTGAGGGCGCGAATGAAAACGTCACAGATGTCGGTGAAACACACCAAGACATTGTTGTTGTGGCCTACAACAACCCCTCATTGGATGAAGGGGGGTGAATTCACACACAAACGATGACGAGTCATCGCAAGCCGAACACTCAGAAACAGCTACTGCTGTGCTGATAGTTCAGACAAACCAAGATTACACAGACAAGGCTGAACGTGTGAAGAAACGTCAGAAAAAACCTAAAAGGTTTCTGTGTAACTTTATCAGAAGGGGGGTCACCAAGAAGGCGTACCTGTCAGTAACACTCGAAGGAGTCCTCACACATGAAGCACTTCTGGACGGTGGGGCAGACATAACAATTATGTCAGCTAGACTGTTCGAGGAGCTGAGGACAGCCGCTACCAGTGTTAACAGGATAATACCTCTCACAGAATGTGCTATAGAAATGCAGGGTCTCTCAGAGAAGAAGACAACCCTGACAGCTATAGCAATGGTTCACATGCAGATTGGCAGAATGACACTATACCACCCGGTACACGTGTCCAGTGTTGACTCATTCCCATTTTTGGTTGGCCAGGATTTTATAAATCGCTTCGACGCGATTATAGATTATGGTGATCAGACGATGTGGGCCAAGGTGAGCAAACCACTGCCAATAGAAATGCCTCCTGAGTGTAACACAGACTGCCTAACAGCAGGTACCGCGGAAGGCGCAAAGGACTCCTCAGCCGAGGACACGAGCCCGGTGAGTATTCCTCTGAAATCATGTGAAACCAAAGAGACCCACCCGGTGGTCCAAACTCTGACCCAACAAGAAAGCCTCCTCTGTGAGCTGGAGCAGTCAGAGTCTACCAAACACTACCTACCACTAGTAGTTAAAGGTGTAGAGATCCAAGGATCCCACACCAACGATGCTGTTCTGTCTCTGTGGACAGATAAATCAGCAATTAACCGTGCTTTCTATGAAACCTTGGTTCACAAACATGTGGGTCTAGAACTAATTAAAAAAGCTTTCCGCTTTCCATTAGTTCCCAATAGTTCACAGGTAATGACCGCGGAAGGAGTCATTAACCTAAAACTAAACTGGAACCAACGAGAACTGGTTCACCCGTTTCTCGTGATCCAAAACTTACCACATGCAACCTACATAGGCTCTGACATTTTGGTAAGGTTGGGTGTCCATGTGGACACCATCAACAAGGTGCTGTGGTCCCT
>NW_023626776.1:0-2783 GCF_014905685.2 Nematolebias whitei | reverse complement strand
CCAATGTGTCTGAACGGATGTTTTCAAGCTTTGCCAAAATGTCTTAAGTGATGTTTTCAAGCTTGCCACTATGTCAAAAGGGATGTTTTCAAGCTTGCCAGTGTGAATCAAGCAATGTTTTCAAGCTTGTCCAATGAGATGTTTTAAAGTTTGTTAATGTGTCTGAAGGGATGCTTGCCAATGTGTCTTAAGCAATGTTTTCAAGCTTGCCAATGTGTCGTAAGCAATGTTTTCAAGCTTGCCACTGTGTCAGAAGGGATGCTTTCAAACTTGCCAATCTGACTGAAGGGATGTTTTCAAGCTTGCCAATATGTCAGAAGAGATGTTTTCAAGCTTGTCAATGAGTCTGAATGGACATTTTGAAGCATGACACTATGTCAAAAGAGATGTTTTCAAGTTTGCAAATTTGTCTGAAGGGATGCTTGCCAATATGTATGAAGGGATGTTTTCAAGCTTGCCGCTATGTCCAAAGGGATGTTTTCAAGCTGTAAATGTGTCTGATTGTATGTTTTCAAGCTTGCCAATGTGACTATATGGGATGTTTTTAAGCTTGTCAATGAGTCTGAATAGATGGTTTAAACTGTGCCAATGTGTCGGAAATGATGTTTTCAAGCTTGCCAATATTTATTAAGGGATGTTTTCAAACTTGCAAATGTGTATGAAGAGATGGTTTCAAGATTGCCAAAATGTCTGAAGGGATATTTTCAAGCTTGCCACTATGTCCAAAGGAATGTTTTCAAGCTTGTAAATTTGTCTGAAACAATGTTTTCAAGCTTGCCAATGTGACTTCATGGGATGTTTTCAAAATTGTCAATGTGTCTGAATAGATGGTTTAAGGGGTGCCAATGTGTCGGAAAGGATGTTTACAAGCTTGTAATTGTGTCTGAAGAGATGTTTTAAAGTGTGCCAATGTGACATTATGGGATGTTTTCAAGCTTGTCAATGTGTCTGATTATAAGGTTTCAACCTTGCCAACGTGTCTGAAGGAATGTTTTCAAACTTGTCAATGTGTCTGAAGCGATGTTTTCAAGCTTTGCCAAAATGTCTTAAGTGACGTTTTCAAACTTGCCGCTATGTCAAAAGGGATGTTTTCAAGCTTGCCAGTGTGAATCAAGCAATGTTTTCAAGCTTGCCACAATGTCCAAAGGGATGTTTTCCAGCTCACCACTATGTGTAAAGGGATGTATTCAAGCTTGGCAATGTGTCTGAAGGGACGTGTTCATGCTTGCCAATGTGTCTGAACGGATGTTTTCAAGCTTTACATTATGTCTGAACGGATGTTTTCAAGCTTTACATTATGTCTGAAGGGATGTTTTCAAACTTGTCAATGTGTCTGAAGGGATGTTTTCAAGCTAGCCATTATGTCAAAAGGCATGTTTTCAAGCTTGCCAGTGTGTCTCAAGCAATGTTTTCAAGCTTGCCTTTATGTCCAATGAGATGTTTTAAAGTTTGCTTATGTGGCTGAAGGGATGTTTTCAAACTTTCCAATATGTGTGAAGGGATGTTTTCAAGCTTGCCACTATGTCAGAATGGATGTTTTCAAGCTTGCCAATGTGGCTTAAGCAATGATTTCAAGCTTGCCAATATGTCAGAAGAGATGTTTTCAAGCTTATCAATGAGACTGAATGTACGTTTTCAAGCTTGACACTATGTCAAAAGGAATGTTTTCAAGCTTGTAAATTTGTCTGAAATTATGTTTTCAAGAATGCCAATGTGACTTCATGGGATGTTTTCAAAATTGTCAATGTGTCTGAATAGATGGTTTAAGGGGTGCCAATGTGTCGGAAAGGATGTTTTCAAGCTTGCCAATGTGTCTGAAGGGATGGATTTAAGCTTGCCACTATGTCCAAAGGGATGTTTTCAAGCTTGCCAATGTGTCTGAAGGGATGTTTTCAAGCTTGCAAATGTGTATGAAGAGATGGTTTCAAGATTGCCAAAATGTCTGAAGGGATGTTTTCAAGCTTGCCACTATGTCCAAAAGGAATGTTTTCAAGCTTGTAAATTTATCTGAAATGATGTTTTCAAGAATGCCAATGTGTCTGAAGGGATGGTTTCAAGCTTGCCACTATGTCTAAAGGGATGTTTTCAAACTTGTCAATGTGTCTGAAGTGGTGTTTTCAAGCTTGCCACTATGTCAGAAGGGATTTTTTCAAGCTTGCCATAATGTCCAAATGGATGTTTTCAAGCTTGCCACTCTGTCTAAAGGGATGTTTTCAAGCTTGCCATTGTGACTTCATGGGATGTTTTTAAGCTTGACAATGTGTCTGAAGGGACGTTTTCATGCTTGCCAATGTGTCTGAAGGGATGTTTTCAAGCTTTACATTATGTCTGAAGGGATTTGTTCAAGTTTGCCAATATGACTGAATGGATGTTTTCAAGCTTGCCAATATGTCCAAAGGGATGTTTACAAGCTTGTATTTGTGTCTGAAGAGATGTTTTAAAGTGTGCCAATGGGACATTATGGGATGTTTTCAAGCTTGTCAATGTGTCTGATTATAAGGTTTCAACCTTGCCAACATGTCTGAAGGGATGATTTCAAACTTGTCAATGTGTCTGAAGGGATGTTTTCAAGCTTGCCACTTTGTCAGAAGGGATTTGTTCACGTTTGCCAATATGACTGTAGGGAAGTTTTCAAGCTTGCCACAATGTCCAAAGGGATGATTTCCAGCTTGCCACTATGTGTAAAGGGATGTATTCAAGCTTGCCAATGTGTCTGAATGGACGTTTTCATGCTTGCCAATGTGTCTGAACGGATGTTTTCAAGCTTTGCCAAAATGTCTTAA
>NW_023626775.1:0-2786 GCF_014905685.2 Nematolebias whitei | reverse complement strand
CACAAAGTCCATGGTGTTCTGTATGTGGTGTTCTGAGCTGCCAACTAAAGGGATGAGTACAGACGCCAGATATTTGGAAACATTGTAAGTGACCGAGTTAATCATGCTAACGATTGGTCTTAAAGGTACACCTTGTTTGTGGATTTTAGGTAAACCATAAAGACTAGGTGTGGCCTCCCCTGGGTACAGTCTGTGGTACAGAAAACGGTCAATAGCCTTGTCCTGCTCCAAAATTTTCAGGCAATCTATCAATTTCTTCTTGTAACCACTTCCTGGATCTCTTTTCAGAGGTTCATAAGTGTTTACGTCACTAAGGAGTGTCATAACTTTCTCATGATAGTCTTTCTGGTTCAAAATCACTGTGCACCTTCCTTTGTCTGCTGGGAGAATGATGATGTTTTTGTCCTTGCTAAGAGTGGTGAGTGCGTCCCTCTCCTCTCTACTGATGTTAGAAGGTGGTGGTTTGGCATTGCTGAGGCAGGCTGAAACTTTGACTCTGAGCTGTTCTGCTTCAGCCTCTTTCATTTTGTTGTTGCGGATGGCTGACTCAGTAGCTGTGATCATCTCCACCAGAGGAATTCTACTTGGTGCAACTGCAAAGTTCAGTCCCCTGGCAAGAATCTCTGTCTCTGGCTGGGTGAGCTGTCTGTCAGATAAATTCTTCACCCACTTTTCTGTCTCCCTGACTTGTAATTGACTACTGGAGTGTTGTCCTACACTGAATGTGTTGTTATTGGAATAGTGATGATGTTGATGAGTTATTAGTAAGTTAAACTTGTTTTGTTGTCGAGTCTTGGACTTGACATGCTGTGCTAAGCGTGCCTGATCTGTACAGTCCAACACTTGCTGAAGTGTGGTCTGATCTAGACACATAGTTAGTTTCTGTTTAATGTGCTCTTCTTTGGCCTTCAAGGCCTCAATAGTAAAATTGGTCTGTCTCACCCGTTCATTCAGCAGCTGTGTCTGTGCCTTCTGAAGGATCTTGCTTGCCCGGTGCCCGCTGACCGAAGATTTTAGTTCCAGGCTCTTGGGAATGATGCCACTTTGTCGACATCTGAGGTTGAATCGCAAATGGTTCCTGTAGTCTGCCCTCTTCCTTGCTGTTTTCTCAAACTCTCTAACTAGTTTGAGGCAATCCTGGCCAAAGTGGTTCAAAATATCCTGATGCATGCTCAATAATCCAGGTAGAAAAATCCAAAAAAGTCAAATCTGGTCCTCTGGACATTCAAAAAACCCCAAAACAAAGCAAAACAACAAAAAATGTAGAAACGTTTCGTCTCTCGTCCGAGAGACTTCTTCAGTCTGAGGTGCTGTTTTCAGCTCAGTCTCTTAAATAGCACCTTCTCAGAGTGGATCAACCAGTTTTGCTGCTGACAACCAAAACCAACTGATCACATGCTCAAGAAGGACCATCAGCCTAACAATGGATCATTAGCACACTGATGGCTGTTTACTACTCACAGAGGGCTGAGTGATACTAGCAATCACAGCATTGTAAGAGGGGGACAGTTGAACCCGGAGGCCTCCACCCCTGTTTAATGATGGACGGTTTCTTTTCACAAAGATGGCCTCCTTTACTCCTCTCTCAAACCATCGTTCCTCTCTATCCAGGATGTGCACATCTTCATCCCTGAAAGAGTGACCGCTGGCCTGGAGATGAGTGTAGACCGCAGAATCCTGGCCTGATGATGTTGATCTTCTGTGCTGGGCCATCCTTTTGGCCAGTGGCTGTTTTGTTTCCCCGATGTAAGACTGATCACAGCCCTCCTGACACTGAACAGCATACACAATATTACTCTGTTTGTGCCGGGGGACTGGATCTTTGGGATGAACCAGTCTTTGCCGTAATGTATTTTGGGGTTTAAAAGCCACTGGGACGTTATGTTTAGAAAATAAACGTCTCAGTTTCTCTGATACTCCCTCAACATATGGAATGACCACTGGTCTGGGTCTGGGTTCCTCCTTTTCACCTGTTGGCTGACTGGAGTCCTGTTTGGGTTTCTTCTCTGCTTTTAGGAAGGCCCAGTTAGGATATCCACATTGCTCTAGAGCCTGTCTTGTGTGGGATTTCTCCTTCTGCCTGGCTCCTGAGCTAGTGGGGATGCTGTCTGCTCTGTGATACAGAGTCCTGATGACTCCTAACTTGTGCTCCAAAGGGTGATGGGAGTCAAACTGCAAATACTGGTCTGTGTGGGTGGGTTTGCGGTACACCTCAGTTTGCAAATGTCCTCTATCAGAGACTGAGACCTCACAGTCCAAGAAAGCCAACTTGCCATTTTTTTCATCTTCTCGTGTGAACTTGATGTATTTATCCACAGAGTTGATGTGGTCAGTAAAATGTTGGACTTCCTGAGATTTAATTTTAACCCAGGTGTCGTCAACATACCTGAACCAATGACTTGGTGGTGTCCCTGAAAAGGACGTCAAGGCTCTCTTTTCTACCTCCTCCATGTACAGGTTGGCAACAATAGGAGAAACTGGAGACCCCATAGCACACCCATGTTTCTGCCTATAATATTGCTCCCCATATGTGAAGTAGGTTGACTGCAGGCACAGTTTCAAGAGTTGACACAGTTGTTCTGTGGAAAGCGTGGTCCTGCTGCTCAGAGTGGTGTCTGATTTTAATTTTAAACTGACCACCTCTACTGCATCATCAACAGGAATGCACGTAAAGAGTGATGTGACATCAAAAGAGACCATTGTTTCATCAGTCTCCATGATGACATCCCTCACCTTATCCACAAAGTCCATGGTGTTCTGTATGTGGTGTTCTGAGCTGCCAACTA
>NW_023626774.1:2438-2786 GCF_014905685.2 Nematolebias whitei | reverse complement strand
AGGAGGACAACGGGTCAGGAGGACAACGGGTCAGGAAGACAACAGGTCAGGAGGACAACGGGTCAGGAGGACAACGGGTCAGGAGGACAACGGGTCAAGAGGACAAGGGGTCAGGAGGACAAGGGGTTAGGAAGACAACAGGTCAGGAGGACAACGGGTCAGAAGGACAATGAGTCAGGAGGACAACGGGTCAGGAGGACAACAGGTCAGGAGGACAAAAATTCAGGAAGACAACAGGTTAGGAGGACAACAGGTCAGGAGGACAACAGGTCAAGAGGACAAAGAGTCAAGAGGACAACAGGACAGGAGGACAAAGCATCAAGAGGACAACAGGTCAGGAGGACAATA
>NW_023626774.1:1603-2338 GCF_014905685.2 Nematolebias whitei | reverse complement strand
GAAGACAACAGGTTAGGAGGACAACAGGTCAGGAGGACAACAGGTCAAGAGGACAAAGAGTCAAGAGGACAACAGGACAGGAGGACAAAGCATCAAGAGGACAACAGGTCAGAAGGACAAAGAGTCAGGAGGACAACGGGTAAGGAGGACAAAAATCAGGAAGACAACGGGTCAGGAGGACAAAGAGTCAAGAGAACAACGGTTCAGGAGGACAACCGGTCAGGAGGACAATGGGTCAGGAGGACAAAAATTCAGGAAGACAACAGGTCAGGAGGACAAGGGGTCAGGAGGACAACAAGTCAGGAGGACAACAGGTCAGGAGGACAAGGGTTCAGGAGGACAACAGGTCAGGAAGACAACACGTCTGGAGGACAAAGATTTAGGAGGACAATGGGTCAGAAGGACAAAGAGTCAGGTGAACAACGGGTCAGGAGGACAAAATTTCAGGAGGACAACAGGTCAGGAGGACAAGGGGTCAGGAGGACAACGGTCCAGGAGGACAACAAGTCAGGAGGACAACTAGTCAGGAGGACAACAGGTCAGGAGGACAACGGGTCAGGAGGACAACAGGTCAGGAGGACAATAAGTCAGGAGGACAACGGGTCAAGAGGACAATAGGTCAGGAGGACAATAAGTCAAGAGGACAACAGGTCAGGAGGACAATAAGTCAGGAGGACAACGGGTCAATAGGACAACAGGTCAGGAGGACAACACATCAGGATGACAACGGGTCAG
>NW_023626774.1:0-1503 GCF_014905685.2 Nematolebias whitei | reverse complement strand
GGTCAGGAGGACAACAGGTCAGGAGGACAATAAGTCAGGAGGACAACAGGTCAGGAGGACAAGGGGTCAGGAGGACAACAGGTCAGGAGGACAACGGGTCAGGAGGACAACAAGTCAGGAGGACAACTAGTTAGGAGGACAATAAGTCAGGAAGACAATGGGTCAGGAGGACAACAGGTCAGGAGGACAATAAGTCAGGAGGACAACCGCTCAAGAGGACAACAGGTCAGGAGGACAATGGGTCAGGAGGACAAAGTCAGGAGGACAAAGTCAGGAGGACAAAAATCAGGAAAAAAGCAGGTCAGGAGGACAACAGAGCTGGAGGACAATGGGTCAGGAAGACAATGGATCAGTAGGACAAACAATCAGGACGCCAACAGGTAAGGAGGAAATAGAGTCAAGAGGACAGCAAGTCAGGAGGACAAGTCTGGAGGACAAGGGGTTTGGACATCTGAGCTGATCAGTTCTCGGAGTCTACAGAACCGGATCAGGTCCAGTTTTAATCTTCATCTTTAAACTTTGTCAGAATTCTGTTCTGAGTGGACCGGTCCGGTTCGGGGCTCTTTGGACTCCTCTGGTGTCATCGGAACCTTGAGGAGGGTTCCATGGTCTGGGAGCAGCTGTGACGCACGCGCCGCCTGACTCTATATAAGAGGCTGGCGGTGCGCGCGCCCGCATCACCCTCGGAACCAGCGGCTGCTCCAGTTGACTGCAAGTCCAGCATCCCGTCCGAACTTTACCCGAACAGAGCGCGCACGTCTCAGCCCGAACTTCTCATGAGCCGAACCGGACCCGGTCCCCGCTGAGGTTCCGTCCCGAACCATGGAGCCGACCATGGAGCCCGTGCACGCAGCGGCGGACCCGTTCAGCGGACCCGTCCGGAACATCGCGCCCTGGACCTTCACGGTGCTGGCGGTTCTGATGTTCGTGGTGACGTCCCTGTCCCTCACGGAGAACTTCCTGGTCGTGTTCGTCACCTTCAGGTTCAAGCAGCTCCGGCAGCCCCTCAACTACGTCATCGTGAACCTGGCCCTGGCGGACTTCCTGGTGTCCCTGTCCGGGGGGGTCATCAGCTTCCTGACCAACGCCCGCGGGTTCTTCTTCCTGGGCCGCTGGGCGTGCGTGCTGGAGGGCTTTGCCGTCACCTTCTTCGGTAGGTTCGGTTCTGGAGCAAACTGACGGGTTCCGACAGGTTAATGCATGTCGCCCGCCTGACTGTAGCCCTCACTGGGACTCTCGGCTACTACCACTCTGCCCATTCCAGAGCAGGGCTCGGTTTGTGTTCTGGACCCGCACATAAACCGGTACCGGCCCTCAACCTCAACCGGGTCACAGGTTCTGCAGCTTCCAGGACCTGAAGGTCCATGAAGCTGTTTCAATGTTTTACAGAGGTTCTGATGGAGAGGTTCTGATGGAGAGGTTCTGATGAAGAGGTTCTGATGGAGAAGTTCTGATGGAGAGGTTCTCATGGAGAGGTTCTGATGGAGAGGTTCTGATGGAGAG
>NW_023626773.1:0-2786 GCF_014905685.2 Nematolebias whitei | reverse complement strand
GCCAACAGTGACAGGACTGTATATATAGAGAAGATTGTGTTGGTGTCACTTTGTCACGTGTGTTTTCTTCTCTGAAGGAGGAAACAGACGCAGAAAAACATTCCTAAGAAGTGGAACTTCAGGTTCTTCCTGTAACAAAGATGATCAGCAGCCGTCGCTGTGAGTCATACTTTGTTTCCAGCAGCAGTGATCCTGGTCAGCTCCGTCAGAAGAGAAATGCACAAAATCAGTCTATATGCTGATGATGTGCTGCTCTTCCTCCAGCATTCACAAACCTCCCTCTCTCAGGTTATTGGATTGATGAACTTTTTTTCAAGAGTTTCAGGTTACTCTAGAAACTGGATAAAGTCCACAGTTCTTCCAATTAATTGCTATTTCAACAATTCACTTACTACACAACTGCACTCAGGGAACATTACGTACTTGGGTATCAAAGTCTCTCCTAGATTGGCAGATTTGACAAAACTAAACCACATCCCACTTTTAAAGAAAATTGAGGATGATCTTGCTAGATGGAAGTCTCTACCCTTATCTCTCATGGGAAGCATTGCTTCAATAAAAATGATGGTTTTGCCTAGAATAAACTATCTATTCTCATTGATCCCAAATAAACCATCATCTGACTGGTTTAGATCCATGGACTCCTCCATCTCTAAATTTCTCTGGAAAGATAACCCCCACGTATTAAACTAAAAACACTACAGAAGACCAAAGATAAAGGAGGACTAGAGCTACCCAATTTCTATTATTACTTTCTAGCCAACAGGTTAGAATATATCTCAAGATGGATAAAACACACACTCCTTGATGAACCCTGGCTAGACGTAGAACAGACACTTTGCAATAATATAATGATCTCAGACCTTCCATTCATTAGCTCAAACATAAAATGACAGGAATGCTTTAAAAGCATCAATATCAGCTCCTCTCTGACAGCTTGGTGGGAGTTTCTTAAATGACAGAGTCTTCACTAATTCCATGCAGACGTACACCCATCTGGAACAACCCTGACATCCTACAACAGAATAATATTATAGACTTCCCAGGTTGGAGGTGTAAAGGAATCGAATATTTGGAACATATATATGAGGAAGTAGACTATATCCCATTTAACAGATTAATAACACAATATGGGATTGATAAGAATAAATTTTTAGAATATAACAAATTAAATCTATAACAAAAAATAATTTTAACCTTAACAACAATAGAATTGAAATACCAACAAGTGTATTAGAATTCCTTAATCTTAACCCTCCCAAATTACTATCTAAGGTTTACCGGACACTCATTAAAATAGATGAATCAATATCCCTTCCCATTGTAAAATGGGAGACAGACTTGTCAGTCAACTTTGACCAAAACTTCTGGTCTCAGATATGTCTAAGAACTTTTAAGATGATTAAAACCCCCAATTTACAATTAATACAATACAAAATCCTTCATAGAGTACACTACACAGGTCAACGGATGTTCAGGATGGGTTTCGCATCATCTAATGTTTGCTCACAGTGTACAGACAATATTCCTGACAATTACATCCACGCATTTTGGTTCTGTCCACCTGTTCAGAGGTTTTGGTGCCGGATATGTGAAGACTTATCAAAGTGTCTGAGATGTAATATTCCACTCTCTCTGTCAGTTTGCTTATTGGGCCACTTAGATGATGTCACCTTGGAGACAAAGTCAATTCACATGATTATTACTGCTTTATGTATAGCAAAAAAAAAAAAACATACTCATGAATTGGAAAAAAATAAAATGCTCTTAGTATTAAACAGTATAAAGACCTTTTGTTGGATTACATCAGTTTTGAGAAAGCCTGTACCTCCACATCAGAACAATCTCTCTGGGCTTCTTTGATCGGCTCCACCACGTAGTGGAGGTGGGTGAACCCCTTTGATTTCATCCCGTGGGGCATCATTGTTGATGTGTGTGTGTGTGTGTGGGGGGGGGGGGTATCTGAGCTGGGGACATGGGGAGGTCATGGGCTTGGGGCAATGGTGCTTGACTGGGGAGGTGGCCTTGGTGGTTTTGGGCGTTGACCTCTGCTGGCTGCATGCAGGCTTCTGGGCGGTCTGTACCGGTGGAAACAGGTTACTGGCCTGGTGGCCTGGCTGCTCCTGGGTGGGTTTGGGGTGGGCGCAGGCTCAGGGAGTGTTGCTCCCGGTCTGGGGTCCCAGCTTGACCTGGGAGTCTCGGGTCTTGGCGTTTAGGTTGTCAAGATCTTGGGCCAGTGCATGCGCTGGCGCCCGGCCCTGGCCTGGGGATCCTTGGTGAATTGGTGGGCTTTGGGGCCTCTACCGTGGAGGGGTGATACTATTGGTGGGGGGAGGATGGTCCATGGAGGGGATGGGTGGTGTGTGTTTTGAGCCCTTGAACGTGCACGTACTGCACTGCACCGACATATGTTGTTCGCGGGCTCAAGACAAATCCATGTATGTTGGTCTTGACTCTCTACGTGACTCAGAAGCCGAGATCTGACCTTAACGAGCTTGTCCTTTAATCTACTTATAGGGAATCCGACGGGCATGTGGTGACACCATACGGGCACTGCCCACACAGGCCATTCAAAATTGCAAAGTATTGTGCGTGCCCGTCTTGTACCATATAATGCCCATTGGCGATGCCCATCTGGTACTAACTATGCCCATGTGCATACAGTGACACTAGAGGGGCATGGCTAATTACATAGGTCTTTCATAATCACAAATTATTGGCCATGCCTGTCTCATACATTTTTTTAATTTTATTCATTTCATTTAAAAACATGACAATAAAAAAAC
>NW_023626772.1:1036-2787 GCF_014905685.2 Nematolebias whitei | reverse complement strand
GTGCTTTGAGGTTGACAGGAGGCTCTAAATCTGATGCTTGTAGGCTTCAGAAATGGCCTCACACAGCCAGTGTGACAAGTGCTGGGTGGATAACGGGCGACCTGCAAATGCATCTCTATAATGCACAAACAAGTGTTGAGTTTGACGCTACAGCTGTGCGCGCTATGTAACACGTCAACGCCCGCACCGGACAGAGAAGATGAAAAGATGCTTCTTCTTATGATCTGTGGGGGGGGGAGGGAAAAACCCCTCCAACGATATCACTCTTGATTTAAAAGAGCTTGTGATGTTTTTAGGCATAAAAGCTGGGTTTGGTCTTAAATCAGCTGAACTACCGTCAGCCTGAATTCTGAGACATGACGGAGCGACAGAGAGGGCAGATAAATCACTTACCCTCTTAGCGGATGTTAAAGCCAGCAGCAAGGCTGTTTTAGGAGACAAGACTTTAAGTGAAAACTGATCCAGAGGCTCAAATGGAGCTTTGATCAGGGCTCGCAGGACCAGCGTTAAATCCCACTGTGGAGCAAGTGGGCGTGAAGCAGGCCTGCGTCTCTGTACGCCTTTTAGAAACCACTTCATCAGCGGGTAATTAAAAGCTGTTCTGTCTCCGAACCCTTCATGGCAGGAAGAGATGGCTGCAGCGTACGTTTTAATCGTGCTGAATGCCAACTTCCTATCCATCAGCTGTTGTAGAAAAGACAACACGCCGCTTAATGGGCATGAGGTGGCCTCTACACCTTTCTCTGTACACCAGCGCTGAAAAGCCATCCACTTTGATGTGTACAGAGCTGTGGTAGATGCAGCACGTGAATCCTGGATTGTGCGCACTACCTCATGTGGGAGACCCATCCTCTCTAAGCGGGACCGCTCAACGGCCAGACCCACGGATGCTGGCCTATTTCTGGGTAACTCCTGATCACTCCTCCTGCTTGAAGGAGAGCGTCCTCCCTCCACGACAGTTTCCACAGGTGACCCGACAACAGACGTTGCAGGACTGGGAACCATGGTGCGTTCACGCGCTCGGGAGCCACCAGGAGAGCTGTCAATCCCTCCTCCTGAACTCGGTTCAGGAACCGTAAAATCAGAGGAGGTGGGGGAAATGCGTACAGAAGCGTTTTGGGCCATGGGCTGTGAACAAATGCATCCACCCCCAGCGGTGGATCGTCTCGCGGGCTCAGGGAAAACCATAGTTGACACTGAGCGTTCTCTCGTGTCGCAAACAGGTCCACAGCTGCTTTGCCAAACTTCTGCCACGTCTGAACCATCAGGTCTGGATGGAGGGTCCAGTCCGCGTGACGTGGACCGCCCCTGGACATCACATCTGCCCCTCTGTTCAAAACACCGGGTATGTAAACTGCTCTGATCGAGAGCAGGTTTTGGTGAGCCCAACACAGTAGCTTTCGTGCAATGTGTAACATCTGGGCTGAACGCACACACCCCTGATGGTTTATGTACGCAGCAGTCAACATGTTGTCTGTGTGAATCAACACATGTTGATTCTGTAGCATGGGAGCAAAGTGTTGAATCACATTCAGCACCGTGAAACACTCCAAAACATTTATGTGGGCAGATGTGTGGTGGGGCTACAGTGCCCCTACTGCTTGAGATAGGCATGTCCCCCCCCAGCCTGACAGCGACACGTCCGTGAAGACTGACACGTGTGACGTGGGTCTGCTGACGGGAACTCTCTCCGACAGAAACAGAGTGTTTCCCCAGTGTCGGAGGTCTGCTCTCACGGAGGGAGGAACAGT
>NW_023626772.1:0-936 GCF_014905685.2 Nematolebias whitei | reverse complement strand
TGTGTGGTGGGGCCACAGCGCCCCTACTGCTTGAGATAGGCATGTCCCCCCCCCCCCCAGCCTGACAGCGACACGTCCGTGAAGACTGACACGTGTGACGTGGGTCTGCTGACGGGAACTCCCTCTGACAGAACCAGGGTGTTTCCCCAGTGTCGGAGGTCTGCTCTCACGGAGGGAGGGACAGTGATCATCCGTCTCTTTTGTTTTACTGGATCCACACGCAGACGCGCAAACCACCTGTGGAGGCGTCTCATGTGTAACAAACCCAGCGGAACCACTGTGTGAGCTGATGACATCATTCCCAACAGCTTCATGACAGAGGCAACTGTTACCACTCTGCCAGGTCTTACATGGCGGAGTTGACTTTTAAAAGTGTCGAATCTCGTTTGTGATGAACGAGCCTTCATGGTGGTTGAATTTAATTCCACTCGCAGATAAACAATTGTCTGGGCCGGGAAAATCAAGCTTTTCTTCCAATTTATGGCGAAGCCCAGATTTAACAGGTGTGATGTCAACACCTGAGCCTGCATCAACGCCTCCTGTCTGGAGTGTGACAGGAGCAACAGATCATCCAGGTAAAACAAAACTCTCATCCCTGCTCTGTGTAACAGATGCAGGGCTGTCTCCACACACTGAGAACGTACGATGACCGGCAGCCTGTTGTACTGATACTTCATTCCCTGAAAGGAGAAAAACGCAGGAATTTTCTGTGTTGGGATGATCGGTATGCGTTTCTCTGGATGTTGTACAACAGCTGTCTGGTTGTCAACATGTGAAAAACGGTCTGTCCATGATCACCTTGTTGAAAAAAACTGACAGATCCAAGATCGGTCTCATCCCTCCGGTCCGTTGGGAACCAGGAAGTAACGTGAGTAAAACCCTGTGTTTTCTCTCTGTTGGGGAACTCTGGAGATTACTTTTATCAGAAACACTTGG
>NW_023626771.1:0-2787 GCF_014905685.2 Nematolebias whitei | reverse complement strand
ATCTGAAAAGGAGAGGTGTGACGTATTGATGAATGAATCTGAATTGGAGAAAAAACAATTTCAGATTGAGAGGGACCTCTCGAAGACTGACCTGTCAGTACAGGCTCAATCATATGAGGGGAACATTAGGGATAAAGAACGTGCGTACCAAGACGCGTGTTCAGATAATGATGTCCTACAACAACAGTTGCAGATCGCATTAAAGGAGCTGGAGGATTACAAAGAGGAGAAGGAGGTATTGCTCCAATATTGTCGGAGTTTGCAAGGTGAATGTCGGACAGCGCAGGAGCGCCTGACAGCTTGTGAGGAGAATCTAGCTACAGCTACAAACAAGATTTCTGATATGGGGCGAGCTGGTCTGAGACTCAGAGATGAACAAGGTCAGGGCCCGGGTCAGCCATAACCACCCCAGACAGATGCTGTTGCACCTCCGACTATGAGTCCCGTTTGGTCACCCCCACCCCCATCTCAGGCGGTTGGGACAGAACTGCACCGATATGCACCTCCTCCTCCTAACACCATGCCGTCACCCCCACCCCCAGCTCGGGTGGTAGGGATAGACCTGCACCGATATGCACCTCTTCCTCCTAACACCATGCCGTCACCCCCACCCCCATCTCAGGTGGTAGGGACAGACCTGCACCGATATGCACCTCTTCCTCCTAACACCATGCCGTCACCCCCACCCCCATCTCGGGTGGTGGGGATAGACCTGCACCGATATGCACCTCCTCCTCCTAACACCATGCTGTCACCCCCACCCCCATCTTGGGTGGTAGGGGCAGACCTTCAGCAATCTGTACCACCAACCACACAAGAGAGACCGTTGATACTGTCTCCTTCAATGGATGATTTGCAAAAAATCTCAAAATATGTACAACGCTTTGTACCTAGACCGATGGGGTCATCTGGAACAAAAGCGTACCTCAAAGATCTTGAATTCAGATTGAGATCTTATCCTAATGCTACGGTTGAGGATAAGATCAGTCTGATACGGCTCACGTCGGACAGAGAGGTGTTCACCTTCATCGAACGTCTACCTGATGCAACGAGAAGGGATTACAACCTTCTGTGTGAAGCTTTGATCAGAGAGTACGACTCCTGCACGGGACCTGCTGGTTTCCCAGCTGCAGACAAGGTCACGCAGGGTAAAAATGAACATCCAAGAGTTTATTACAAAAGAATCTTCCAAGCTTATTTTGGTAACAGAAATGAAACCGGAATGGAAGAAGAGGAAGGTTTTACGTTTGTTTTCAGCAAGAATCTCCATACTGATTTTAGACAATCAGTACAAATGATGGCAAATTTCAGAGAAAAATCCATCAGTGAGATTAAGCAGTGTGCTGTGAATGTGTTTGAAGCATGTTCTCATGCTAAGACGCCCATAGAAGTGTTTCCTAGTGTAAAGGTTAAACCCCTCCCTCTTGAACTAGAAGGACGACGCGCTTCGCCACCTCTTCCTAAGAAAGTTGAGAGAAAACAGTCTGTTCAAACTAACAAACCGCGTCCTGAAGGTGCACGCTGGGACAAAAAAGCTCCTCCTTCGGAGGACGAACGTGATTATCGAAAAAGGGGTGAGCGTAGGACGCAACGATATGGGAAACCATATCATCAGGGGCAGTACGTAAAGGAACCCCCGAAAGACGTACCTGACCGTCCCCCACCTCGGACGAAACGAACCGAGGCGAAAAAATCACAAAAGTTCCAGAAACAAGGCCCTACACCTCTGAGCTCGGAAGAGACAGAGAAAATACGCAGGTTGTTAGAAACTTTGAAACACACTGACATGGGAACCCAACCAGGAGCACTTTGCAGTGATGTAATTCCTATTACATCTAATGGCGCGAATGACAACATTACAGATGTCGGTGGAACACACCAAGACGTTGATGTTGTTGACTCAAACAACCCCTCATCGGAAGAAGGGGGGGTAAACACGCACACAAACGATGACGAGTCATCGCAAGCTGAACACTCAGAAACAGCTTCTGCTGTGCTGACGGTTCAGACAAACCAAGATTACACAGATAAGGCTGAACGCGTGAAGAAGCGTCAGAAAAAACCCAAAAGGTTTCTGTGTAACTTTATCAGAAGGGGGGTCGCCAAAAAGGCGTACCTGTCAGTAACGCTCGAAGGTGTCCTCACACACGAAGCACTTCTGGACGGTGGGGCAGACATAACAATTATGTCAGCTAAACTGTTTGAGGAGCTGAGGACGGCCGCTGCCAGTGTTAACAGGATAATACCTCTCTCTGAATGTGCTATAGAAATGCAGGGTCTCTCAGAGGGGAGAACAACCCTGACAGCTATAGCAATGGTTCACATGCAGATTGGCGAAATGACACTGTACCACCCAGTACACGTGTCTCGTGTTGACTCATTCCCATTTTTGGTTGGCCAGGATTTTATAAATCGCTTCGACGCGATTATAGATTATGGTGATCAAACAATGTGGACAACAGTGAGCAAACCACTGCCAATAGATACGCCTCCGGAGTGTGACACAGACTGCCCAACAGCAGGTACCGCGGAAGGCGCAAAGGACTCCTCAGCCGAGGACACGAGCCCGGTGAGTACTCCTCTGACATCATGTGAAACCAAAGAGACCCACTCAGTGGTCTAAACTCTGACCCAACAAGACAGCCTCCTCTGTGAGCTGGAGCAGTCAGAGTCCACCGAACACTACCTACCATTGGTAGTTAAAGGTGTAGAGATCCAAGGGTCCCACACCAACGATGCTGTTCTGTCTCTGTGGACAGATAAATCAGCAATTAACCGAGCTTTCTA
>NW_023626770.1:0-2788 GCF_014905685.2 Nematolebias whitei | reverse complement strand
GGTGTGAAGGAGCTCTGTGGTTTCCTGGAGAGTCCAAACTGTAGACTTGAGGTTCTGAGGTCAGTTCACTGCAGCTGTTGGAGGTTTTCTATGTTTGTCCAACTAAAATAAAAATGTTTCATTCATTAAAAAAAGTTAAACAGTTTTGAATTTTCACTTCCCAAATGTCTAAAAAAATGTTATATAACAAAAATCTCTTAGTCCTGTCACTGTTCCATTTCTTCTTGGCAAACCTCTCTGAATAGCTTCTTTCGCTTCACTATTCCACCACCATCTGTCCTTCCTGGTTTCTTTCCTTGACACCAAACCTACCCATCACTTCCTCATCCTGTTTCCTTCACCAACATGTCCATTCAGCTCTGCTCCAATCACAACTCTCTTCTCCCTGGAAATACTCTCTATCACTTCATCCAGATCTTTCCAAAATGTATCTTTCTCCTCCTCATCACATCCAACCTGTGGAGCATTACCACTGACGATGTTTAGCATCAGACCTTCTACTTCTATCTTCAGACACATCACCCTATCTGACACATTTTTCACCTCTACCAAATTCTTTGCCAGTTCCTCCTTCAGGACCACCCCTACTCCATTTCTCTTTCTATCCACACCATGGTAAAATAGTTTAAACCCTGCTCCAATGCTTTTCATGTTGCTGCCCTTCCACTTGGTCTCTTGAACACACAAAACATCTACCTTCCTTCTCTGCATCATGTCAGCCAGCTCTCTACCTTTGCCTGTCACTGTCTCCACATTTAGAGTTGCTGCCTTCAGTCCTGCACTCTTGACTTTTCTCTTTTCCCTCTGTCGCCTGACATTTTTCCATCCTTGTGGTCTTTGACTAACAGTAGCTCAATTTTCACTGACCCCTGTTTGTCAGCAGCACCAGTGATGGTCATTGTTAACCCCGTCTTGTCTGATCTGAACTAGTGTTGCTAGGATGGACTGACATACTTGTTTTGGTAAAAGTATAAAACAGATGATTATCCTGATACAACCCTTCCCATTAACCTGGGTGTGGGACTAGCACAAGTGATCCACTGATCTGCGGTCCTTATTTTGTGTCTCTGACATCCAGTAAAACTAATTTTGTCCACTTCAATCATTTAGTTCATATTTCAGTTTGAACCTGCATCCTGTTGGCTTCAGCTTACATCTTTTATTCTTTATTCAGATTGGAGGACTGCTGGTTGTCAACAATCACCGCTTCTTATCTGATATCAGTCCTGAGGTCCAACCCCTCCCATCTGACACAACTGGATATGGGTGGGAACAACCTGTCTGACTCTGGAGTGAAGGAGCTCTGTGGTTTCCTGGAGAGTCCAAACTGTAGACTGGAGGTTCTGAGGTCAGTTCACTGCAGCTGTTGGAGGTTTTCTATGTTTGTTGAACTAAAAGCATTCACTGATACGTAAAAATTTATTGATTTATAAATGTTTCCTTCAATTAAGAAAATCAGTTTGAACACACATTCTTTGAATTTTCTCCAAATGTCTAAAGCCCTTTTTATATTAAAAAATGCTCTAAGTTTTATAACTGCTGCTTATTTTAACCTTTAAACAAAACTTTTATTGGATCAAATATTAAACATCCGGTACTGTGCGTGTTTTTTTGTATTTGACTTTTGTCATTAGGAAGGATTATCTCTTCTGTAAATCGCCAACTTTTTGTGGTGGAGGAGATTGTGTGCCTCACTGATTCTAGAAGCTATGCTAGCAGAAGATATTGCCCCTGGTAGGGTTTTCCAAAGCAGATTGGTTAGGCCAAACAAAGAGCAATTCGGAATACTCGTTCCAACACCATCCATCCATCTTCTGCTTATCCGGGGTCGGTCGCAGGGGTAGCAGCTTAAGTAGGGAGGCCCAGACTTCCCTCTCCCCAGCCACTTGGGCCAGCTCTTCTGGGGTAATCCCAAGGCGTTCCCAGGCCAGCCGAGAAAAATGGTCCCCCCAGCGTGTCCTGGGTCTTCCTCTGGGTCTCCTCCTGGTGGGACGTGCCCGGAACACCTCACCAGGGAGGCACCCAGGAGGCTTCCTAACCAGATGCCCGAGCCACCTCAATTGGCTTCTCAATGTGGAGAAGCAGCGGCTCTACTTTGAGTCCCTCCCGGATGACCGAGCTTCTCACCCTATCTCTAAAGGAGAGCCCAGACACCCTGCAGAGAAAACTCATTTCGGCCGCTTGTATCCAAGATCTCGTTCTTTCGGTCACAACCCAAAGTTCATGACCATAGATGAGGGTAGGAACGTAGATCGACCGGTAAATCGAGAGTTTCGCTTTTTGACTCAGCTCTCTCTTTACCACGACAGACCGGTACAGCACCCGCTTCACTGCAGATGCCGCACCTATCAATCGCACGCTCCATTTTTCCCTCAATCATGAACAAGACCCTGAGATACTTAAACTCCTCCACTTGGGGCAGGAACTTCTCCCCGATCAAGAGAGGGCACTCTACCATTTTCCGGCTCAAGACCATGGCCTCGGATTTAGAGGAACTGATTTTTTTCAGTAATCTTTGATTATGATGTCAAAAGTGCAACTGAGAACATCAAATGAGACCAATCAAAATCTTGTTGAGGAACCTGTAACCAAGAAAAGATGTTAGGTGTCTAACTTGAGTTAATATAGATTCTAAAACTGGCCCTTAGTTTGAAAAAGGTTTTAATTTTGGCCCCCTTTTGTAAGTGAGTTTGACACCCCTGCTGTGCAGAGTGGAGAAGTGGGCGTGGCCAAGAGCGATTGCATGTGGCAAAGAGCAAAGGAGGTAGGGAGCTGAAATCATGACATG
>NW_023626769.1:0-2788 GCF_014905685.2 Nematolebias whitei | reverse complement strand
GAAGGTCCTCAGGGTCAGGTTTTGACCTGAGGCTTAGTTCACTACAGACAGAAGAACCTCCCGGTCATGAAAGAGTTTTAAACAGAATGAAGCGTCTTTCTCTCTGCTTACAGCTTAGTTACACAAACAGATGGACAATTTTCAGCTTTAAAATGAACACATTGACGTAATCTGCAGCTTTCTGACCACCAAAAGCATGAATTATGCCTGTACCAAGTTCAAAACTTGGACCTTTTCATGTGCCAACATGCAGCGTTATTTTGCAACAACGCAGATCTCGTGTCACACATAATTATATCTTTAGAAACCGGTCGGGCCACCAAATGTAGTATGTCAACAGACAGCTTTCCTGTGGTCACACTACTAATTAATTATTTACAACGGGTTCTTTCTTTTTCGAGTTAATATAATGCCATGTGACCGAGATAACTGTGATGGATTGTTTAATCAGTGACAGGAGACGTTATTTTCTTTGACCCATCAGAATAAATGTGGTCATTTATTTAACAGAATAAAAATTTAACATCAAAACATGTACACCTGATTCGCTGATCTGGTTCTGATTAATAAAAACTTGGCACGCTTTACTAGCAAGACAACAGAACATTTCTGAAGGCATCTAGATTGATTTACTGGCGGAAAGATTTACAAGAGGAGTTATTTAAAGGAAGATGGATGAAGGAAAGATGTAGGTTTTTGTTGACCAGAATTAGCACGCTTCTTTCAACACCAGCTCAAACCTCCGGAACACTTAGCGCGCGACGACTCGTTACCCTCGCAGAAGCTGAATCAGCTCCGGTACCAGGTCCATTTCAACGCTACCTTTCCAGCGTCTCCGGTTAAAGCGGCTGGTCATTGTCAGAAGTCGTGTCGATTTACTTAGTTCAACAAACAGGCTTCCTTCGAAGTTGTAGGCGTTACGCCCGGGTGAGTTCACAGCAAGGCGCTGTGACTCTGTCAGAGATTCCACTCATAAGTGGAAGACTCCAAGACTCCATGGAAGACTCCGGTCAACGACTGGTCCCAGGCTCAGAAGACCCCAAGACTGAGAAAACTGAATAGCTCCAGGAAGTGCAGACTTTAAAGAGTTCCCACTTCCAGTCACCTAGTACTTCCCGATTGGTTGAAACAACCAACAGGGGTGGCTCCAGTGATGCCAGAGGGCCACGAAAAGTCAAGAGAGGGTTCAGGAATGCCTAGGAACGTTCAGTACAGACAGAGAAATGTTTTGAAGAAGTGAGAGGAACGCAGATG
Organism: Nematolebias whitei; assembly: GCF_014905685.2. NCBI lineage: Eukaryota > Metazoa > Chordata > Actinopteri > Cyprinodontiformes > Rivulidae > Nematolebias > Nematolebias whitei. The sequence continues at coordinate 1,534 of NW_023626769.1, read as the reverse complement.
CCAGTGGAAGTTATTCACTGTCTGCTAGGTTCAAAAAAACAACATAGTTCGTTCTAACAATTCGCTCTCTGACTGTCTCCGACCCCCGACCGACATAACTGACTTCTCACCCAGACAGAAGATCAAAATGCACAACCACTTTGTAAATAGACATCCAACCTGACCTCGAATTTAAATGAGATTTAAAAAATCATTAATACTGTTTCACAGTTGATCCAAAATGAGTGGTTCACCTCAACACCAGAAACGATATGAACCAAACACACCTCCGACTATCAAGACATTGTAAAATAGCAATGACAATATAAAAAGAAGAGTGTTCCCTCAACTGACCAATTCAGGACACAATTAGACAGTCTCTGGATGAGCCAATCCGTATCTCTGGATTCAAATCAATGAAACAACAGTTCCTGTCCCATGAAGGTCTTCAGAGACTGGTTTTGGTCGGAGGCCTAGTTCACTACAAATTAAACTAATTTATTACAACTACTCAAATGTGTGTAATTAAGCAACATTTCACCTAGATTTCCTTTAATTCCACAAATTTAAAACATGTTTCTCCACAAGTTTGTGAAATTCAGCTGTGGAATATAAAGACATTTTAACTCTAATACACTTTAACACAGAGCGTCAGGTAGACACTATTTATGTTTAGAGAAATAAAAAACATCACCACTGGACTTTTTTACTTGTGTTCAACACTACTCATCTAAATGATGTTTCTCATGAAGGTTGAGGACAATAAGGTGTGGGGGTTTAAAGACATTTCAACTTTAATGCACCTGAACACACAGAGTCTCTTACACCTGCAGAGTCTCTTACACCTGCAGCGTCTCTGACACCTACAGAGTCTCTTACACCTGCAGAGTTTCTTACACCTGCAGAGTCTCTTACACCTGCAGTCTCTTACACCTGCAGAGTCTCTTACACCTGCAGAGTCTCTTACACCTGCAGAGTCTCTTACACCTGCAGAGCCTCTTACACCTGCAGAGCCTCTTACATCTGCAGTCTCTTACACCTGCAGTCTCTTACACCTGCAGAGTCTCTTAAACCTGCAGCGTCTCTTACACCTGCAGCGTCTCTTAAACCTGCAGCGTCTCTTAAACCTGCAGCGTCTTTTACACCTGCAGAGTCTCTTACACCTGCAGAGTCTCTGACACCTGCAGAGTCTCTGACACCTGCAGAGTCTCTTACACCTGCAGAGTCTCTAACACCTGCAGCATCTGTTACACCTGCAGAGTCTCTTACACCTGCAGCATCTCTGACACCTGCAGCGTCTCTTACACGTGCAGAGTGCAGAGTCTCTTACACCTGCCATGTCTCTTACACCTGCAGCGTCTCTGATACCTGCAGTGTCTCTGACACCTACAGCGTCTCTTACACCTGCAGCGTCTCTGACACCTGCAGCGTCTCTTACACCTGCTGAGTCTCTGACACCTACAGCGTCTCTTACACCTGCAGCGTCTCTTACACCTGCAGCGTCTCTTACACCTGCAGCATCTCTTACACCTGCAGCGTCTCTTACACCTGCAGC
>NW_023626768.1:0-2788 GCF_014905685.2 Nematolebias whitei | reverse complement strand
CAGAGGTAACTCCTGTACCAGTGTTTTCAGCTCGACCAGATAACCTAGCTCGCACCTACCCTGATGTTTTCACCTCGTGTGCAGTCACTCGTGCTGCTCTAAAACATCAACTGGAGAAGGAAAAAGAAGAGAAAGAAGTCGAACTGAGTGACAGTTTTCTGTTTAATTCTGAGACTGACCGAGGTCATGTGAACTCAGATGATTTAGAGGGAGTAAAGCTCTCCATGTCTAGGAAACAGTTGATTGACCTTCAGAAGAAGGATGATAGTTTATCCTCACATTTTTGCGACACAATAACTGATAACCCTGAAAACCTGAATACTGGTTATTTCCTGAACGATGGCCTTTTAATGCGTAAATGGACTCCTTTGACAGTCTCTCCTCATGAGAAGTGGCATATAGTAACACAGATTGTTCTTCCTGCTCGGTATCGACCAGAAGTTTTGCGTTTGGCGCATGACAGTCCCCTAGCTGGCCACCTGGGCATAAGGAAAACATATGACCGCGTGTTACATCATTTCTTTTGGCCAGGCTTGAAGAAAGATGTGGTACGTCATTGTAATTCATGTCATTTTTGCCAAAAATCTGGGAAACCAAACCAGACAATACCACCTGCTCCTTTATATCCCATTCCAGCCATTGCTGAACCTTTTGAGAGGGTATTGGTGGATTGTGTAGGACCACTGCCTAGAACAAAAGCTGGAAATAAATATTTAGTTACGGTAATGTGTGCCTCTACTCGTTTTCCAGAAGTCTTTCCAGTGCGGAAAATAACCACCCCAGTCGTAGTGAAAGTGTTAACAAAGTTCTTCTCGCTGTTTGGTTTACCACGAGTGGTGCAGACCGATCAAGGTAGCAATTTTATGTCTAAGGTGTTTTCGCAGGTTCTAAAACAACTAGACATTCAACATTCCTGCTCTACTGCATATCACCCAGAAAGCCAAGGTGCCCTCGAACGTTTTCACCAAACTTTAAAAACTATGCTACGCACTTACTGTTTAGAATATGATAAAGATTGGGATGAGGGGGTGCACTTTCAGTTGTTTGCCATACGAGAAGTGGTGCAAGAAAGTCTGGGTTTTAGCCCCGCAGAGTTGGTTTTCGCTCACGAAGTTCGTGGTCCGTTAAAGTTATTAAAAGAAAAATGGATGTGTGAAGAGACTGACAAAAATTTATTAGACTATGTCTGTGATTTCCGCTTAAAGTTAACTCGTGCTTGTGAAATTGCTAAAACTAACCTCCAAGCTGCACAAGCCCGAATGAAATCATTGTTTGACAAAAAAGCTGTAATGAGAGCATTTCAACCTGGTGAAAAAGTGCTAGCTTTACTTCCCATTCCTGGAAATTCCTTACAGGCTCGTTATAGTGGTCCGCATATCATTATGAAAAAGATAAATGATCGTGACTACTTGTTTTCCACTCCCGGTAGGAAGCGCACTTCTCGACTTTGCCATATTAATATGCTAAAACGGTACGTTGAGCGGAACAATACGTCAGTTGTTCCACTCTGTTGTGTTTCTAAAATTCCCCAGCTTGTAGAAAACCAGGAGGAGCTCTCCGGTGCTGAACAGGAGGTGGACAGCTCCCCTCCAAAAATCCTTGAAGGAAAGCTCTCCAATTCTCATTACCTCCGTAATCCACACTTGTTGTTTTCACATCTGGATAGTCAGAAAGAAGAAGATCTCAAACAGTTGATTAGTTCTAACTCCTGTCTATTTACAGACATTCCTTCTAGGACGGATATCATATCACATGATATTGATGTAGGTGAAATAAAGCCCATAAAACAACACCCATATCGAGTGAATCCGGAAAAACGTCTCCGCTTAAATAAACAAGTGCAGTACTTGCTGGACCATGGTTTAGCTGTACCAAGCACTAGTGCATGGAGTTCTCCTTGTCTATTAACTGCAAAACCTGGCGGTGAGGACCGTTTCTGCACCGACTATAGAAAAGTGAATGCAGTAACCAAACCTGATTGTTTTCCTCTCCCCAGGATGGAGGATTGTGTTGACCATGTTGGTGCGGCCCGCTTTGTGACCACTCTTGACCTTCTAAAAGGATATTGGCAGGTGCCTTTGACTAAACGTGGACAGGATGTCTCTGCTTTTGTCACTCCTGATTGTTTTTTAGAGTATACCGTTATGGCATTTGGTATGCGAAACGCTCCTGCTACTTTCCAACGACTAATGAATATTGTTCTGTCAGAGTTACCCTTCTGTGAAGCTTACTTGGATGATGTAGTAGTATTTTCTGATACTTGGGAGGAACATCTAAAACACTTGCAAACTGTTTTCGCTCGCCTAAAAGATGCAAATCTGACCATTAACTTGGCTAAGTGTCAGTTTGGCCACGCCACAGTGACCTACTTAGGAAAACGTGTCGGAAGTGGACAAGTACGTCCTGTGGACGCAAAGGTGGAAGCCATATTATCTGTCCCCATTCCTTCCACTCGAACTGAGTTGCGCCGTTACCTGGCTATGGTTGGGTATTACAGAGGATTCTGTAACAATTTCTCATCTGTGGCTGCCCCCTTAACGGACCTGCTCAGTCCAAAAGTGCCTTTTGTCTGGTCTACCTGTTGCCAAACTGCTTTTGAGCAAACAAAAACCTTGTTGACCAAGGACCCTGTGTTGGCTGCCCCAAAGTTTGATGTCCCTTTTAAACTTGCTGTAGACGCTTGTGACTCTGGCGTAGGAGCTGTTCTCCTTCAGGAGGGAACTGATGGAATAGAACACCCCGTTTCCTACTTTTCCAGAAAGCTGAATAAACATCAAAAAGGGTACTC
>NW_023626767.1:0-2788 GCF_014905685.2 Nematolebias whitei | reverse complement strand
TTCTGAGTGTTCAGCTTGCGATGACTCGTCATCCTTTGTGTGTGAGTTTACCCCCCCTTCTTCCGATGAGGGGTTGTTGGAGGCAACAACAACAATGTCTTGGTGTGTTCCACCGACATCTGTAATGTTGTCATTCGCGCCCTCAGATGTAATAGTGATTACATCACTGCACAGTGCTCCAGGTTGGTTTCCCGTTTCAGCGTGTTTCAAAGTTTCTAACAACCTGCGTAGTTTCTCTGTCTCTTCCGAGCTCAGAGGTGTAGGGCCTTGTTTCTGGAACCTTTGTGATTTTTTCGCCTCGGTTCGTTTCGTCCGAGGTGGGGGACGGTTAGGTACGTCTTTTGGGGGTTCCTTTTCGGACTTCCCCTGATAATACGGGTCCTCTTGGATCCCATATCTTTGCGTCCTACGCACACCCCATTTACGATAATCACGTTCATCCTCTGAAAGAGGAGCTTTTTTGTCCCAGCGTGCACCTTCATGACGCGGTTTGTTAGTTTGAAAAGACTGCTTTTTCTCGCCTTTTTTAGGAGGAGGCGGGGATGCACGCCGTTCTTCCAGTTCTAGCGAGTGGGGTTTAACCTTTACACCAGGAAACACTTCTATGGGCGTCTTAGCATGAGAACATGCCTCAAACACATTCACAGCACACTGTTTAATCTCATTGATGGATTTTTCTCTGAAATTTGCCATCATTTGTACTGACGTTTTAAAGTCAGTGTGGAGATTTTTGCTGAAAACAAATTTAAAACCTTCTTCCTCCTCCATTCCGGTTTCATTTCTGTAACCGAAATAAGCTTGGAAGATTCTTTTGTAATAAACCTTTGGATGTTCATGCTTGCCTTGCGTGACCTTGTCAGCAGCTGGGAAACCAGCAGGTCCCGTGCAGGGGTCGTACTCTCTGATCAAAGCTTCACACAGAAGGTTGTAATCCCTCCTCGTGGCATCAGGTTGACGCTCGATGAAGGTGAACACCTCTCTGTCCGAAGTGAGCCTTATCAGACTGATTTTATCCTCAACCGTAGCATTAGGATAACTACTCAGTCTGAAATCAAGGTCTTTGAGATACGCTTTTGTGCCCGTTGAACCCATTGGACCAGGTACAAAGCGTTGTACATATTTTGAGAGTTTTTGAAGATCATCTATTGAAAGAGGAAGTTTCAATGCTCTCTGTTGCCTGTTTGGTAGTGGAGACCTGTTTAGGTCTATCCCTGCTACTTTAGGTATGGATGGAGGTGTGTGTGATGTAAGGAGATTTGGGTCTGAAGCCCAGTGTGTCCCCACATTCTGTCCATGCCTCTCACCATATTTCCTTTCTGCATGGCAAAGTTGTGTTTTAAGCACGTCTATCTCAGCTTTGCAGCGGGAAACTTGTGACATTGTCTCGACGTGATCCCGTCTTAATGCAAAGTATGCTGTGGAAAACAGTTCTTTAGCATCCCTGGCTTCAGTTAGTGATGCATTAAGTGACTGTACTTGGCTGTTCAGTGAATCAATTTCTGCACGTGCGTCTTGCTGTGACTGAATCATCTGTTCAAGATGTTTCTTAGTGAGGACCTCGTGTTCACTTTTAAATTGAAGGAAGCGTTCTTCAATTTCCTGAACCACCTCTTTTTCGCTGTTTAACCTTATCTCAAGGTCATCAGCCTTTTCCACCACTGCATAGAATGACGCTTTCAGTAAAAGCGCCAATTTTGCCAGCTTTTCATAGCTTGATTTTGGTCTGTCTGTAGAGGTCACACTCTCTGCAACCTCCTTCAGCTTGTCCAATAACTCTTTTGAGTTCATGCTGTCCACCTGTTCACCATATGGATGTAAGGCGTCTGTGAGCAGCGTCAACGCTCCCTCTAACCAGTCCTTCATCTCACAAGGATCAAAATCCTTTTCTATCACACCTGCCATGGTTATTCACTGTTCAGCACTTATCTGTGTAAACAGTTGCCAACTTCAGATTATTTTAACAGGTAAATATTTGTATTCAAGTGTCATGTGAGTTCCACACACTTTTTAGCTCTGGGTTCACTCAATAGTACTGTGTAAGCCACTTCTTCAAATGGATGGGCACCTATTCGTAGGTTTTACCCCAATTCATGAATATTTTTAAGAAAATGCCTTCTTCTGGCAGTGTTACTTAATGTGCTTAAATCAAACAGATACTAGATTACCAAGCTTCTCAGTGTTATTTACTCTAAAGCACTTAACATTAAATAAACCTGCAATTTTTCTAAAAGTTTCACAGCAACTTTAGTTTTTAAATGCTTTCTTAAGCCGTTCTTTTCCAGAAATTCGCTATTTAAAACAGTTACTCATTAAACCAGGTTGGGTGAAAAGAAAAAGAAAAACAAATGAGACATTATCAGTCTCCCCTTCAGGAAAACTGTTATACTACTCTTTCAACAGCAGGTGGTGGTGTAAGCTTATTTATACCAGCAGGAGTCTATGACAACTTCCTGTGGATCGTTCCGTTGACATCCGGTTGTTAGCCGCTTAGCTTAAAATTAGCATCGGCTAAACTCGGTTAAATCAACATTTCTGAACAGATTTAAAGCTTAAACGTGGCGTTGTTTCAACAAGCACGACTTTTTTGCATGAAAAATGAGTTTTGGGTACATGTAGTATGCCACATGTAGTGATTTAAAGCACAGAAAAGGCTTCGGTTGAACCGAGACTCATTTCCGGGTCACGTGACTGAATCAACCAATGACAGCGCAGCGGCGGGGGTGGGTTTTACAATCTGACATCAGAGGAAGTGACGACAGACACGTCACTCGTCTCTCCAGCGAATCAG
>NW_023626766.1:0-2789 GCF_014905685.2 Nematolebias whitei | reverse complement strand
ACCATCAGCCTAACAATGGATCATTAGCACACTGATGGCTGTTTACTGTTCACAGAGGGCTGAGTGATACTAGCAATCACAGCATTGTAAGAGGGGGACAATTGAACCCGGAGGCCTCCACCCCTGTTTAACGATGGACGATTTATTTTCACAAAGATGGCCTCCTTTACTCCTCTCTCAAACCATCGTTCCTCTCTGTCCAGGATGTGAACATCTTCATCCCTGAAAGAGTGACCGCTGGCCTGGAGATGAGTGTAGACCGCAGAGTCCTGGCCTGATGATGTTGATCTTCTGTGCTGGGCCATCCTTTTGGCCAGTGGCTGTTTTGTTTCCCCGATGTAAGACTGATCACAGCCCTCCTGACACTGAACAGCATACATAACATTACTCTGTTTGTGCCGGGGGACTGGATCTTTGGGATGAACCAGTCTTTGCCGTAATGTATTTTGGTGTTTAAAAGCCACTGGGACGTTATGTTTAGAAAATAAACGTCTCAGTTTCTCTGATACTCCCTCAACATATGGAATGACCACTGGTCTGGGTCTGGGTTCCTCATTTTCACCTGTTGGCTGACTGGAGTCCTGTTTGGGTTTCTTCTCTGCTTTCAGGAAGGCCCAGTTAGGATATCCACATTGCTCTAGAGCCTGTCTTGTGTGGGATTTCTCCTTCTGCCTGGCTCCTGAGCTAGTGGGGACGCTGTCTGCTCTGTGATACAGAGTCCTGATGACTCCTAACTTGTGCTCCAAAGGGTGATGGGAGTCAAACTGCAAATACTGGTCTGTGTGAGTGGGTTTGCGGTACACCTCAGTTTGCAAATGTCCTCTATCAGAGACTGAGACCTCACAGTCCAAGAAAGCCAACCTGCCATTTTTTGCATCTTCTCGTGTGAACTTGATGTATTTATCCACAGAGTTGATGTGGTCAGTAAAATGTTGAACTTCCTGAGATTTGATTTTAACCCAGGTGTCGTCAACATACCTGAACCAATGACTTGGTGGTGTCCCTGAAAAGGACGTCAAGGCTCTCTTTTCTACCTCCTCCATGTACAGGTTGGCAACAATAGGAGAAACTGGAGACCCCATAGCACACCCATGTTTCTGCCTATAATATTGCTCCCCATATTTGAAGTAGGTTGACTGCAGGCACAGTTTCAAGAGTTGACACAGTTGTTCTGTAGAAAGTGTGGTCCTGCTGCACAGAGTGGTGTCTGATTTTAATTTTAAACTGACCACCTCTACTGCATCATCAACAGGAATGCACGTAAAGAGTGATGTGACATCAAAAGAGACCATTGTTTCATCAGTCTCCATGATGACATCCCTCACCTTGTCCACAAAGTCCATGGTGTTCTGTATGTGGTGTTCTGAGCTGCCAACTAAAGGGATGAGTACAGACGCCAGATATTTGGAAACATTGTAAGTGACAGAGTTAATCATACTAACAATTGGTCTTAAAGGTACACCTTGTTTGTGGATTTTAGGTAAACCATACAGACTAGGTGTGGCCTCCCCTGGGTACAGTCTGTGGTACAGAAAACGGTCAATAGCCTTGTCCTGCTTCAAAAAGTTTCAGGCAATCTATTAACTTTTTCTTGTAACCACTTCCTGGATCTCTTTTCAGAGGTTCATAAGTGTTTAAGTCACTAAGGAGTGTCATAACTTTCTCATGATAGTCTTTCTGGTTCAAAATCACTGTGCACCTTCCTTTGTCTGCTGGGAGAATGATGATGTTTTTGTCCTTGCTGAGTGGTGAGTGCATCCCTCTCCTCTCTACTGATGTTGGAAGGTGGTGGTTTGGCATTGCTGAGGCAGGCTGAAACTTTGATTCTGAGCTGTTCTGCTTCAGCCTCTTTAATTTTGTTGTTGCGGATGGCTGACTCAGTAGCTGTGATCATCTCCACCAGAGGAATTGTACTTGGTGCAACCGCAAAGTTCAGTCCCCTGGCAAGAATCTCTGTCTCTGGCTGGGTGAGCTGTCTGTCAGATAAATTCTTCACCCACTTTTCTGTCTCCCTGGCATGTAATTGGCTACTGGAGTGTTGTCCTACACTGAATGTGTTGTTATTGGAATAGTGATGGTGTTGATGAGCTATTAGTACGTTAAACTTGTTTTGTTGTCGAGTCTTGGACTTGACATGCTGTGCTAAGCGTGCCTGATCTGTACAGTCCAACACAACACTTGCTGAAGTGTGGTCTGATCTAGACACATAGTTAGTTTCTGTTTAATGTGCTCTTCTTTGGCCTTCAAGGCCTCAATAGTAAAATTGGTCTGTCTCACCCGTTCATTCAGCAGCTGGGTCTGTGCCTTCTGAAGGATCTTGCTTGCCCGGTGCCCGCTGACCGAAGATTTTAGTTCCAGGCTCTTGGGAATGATGCCACTTTGTCGACATCTGAGGTTGAATCGCAAATGGTTCCTGTAGTCTGCCCTCTTCCTTGCTGTTTTCTCAAACTCTCTAACTAGTTTGAGGCAATCCTGGCCAAAGTGGTTCAAAATATCCTGATGCATGCTCAATAATCCAGGTAGAAAAATCTAAAAAAGTTAAATCTGGTCCTCTGGACATTCAAAAAAACAAAACAAAGCAAATCAACAAAAAAATGTAGAAACGTTTCGTCTCTCATCTGAGAGACTTCCTCAGTCTGAGGTGCTGTTTTCAGCTCAGTCTCTTAAATAGCACCTTCTCAGAGTGGATCAACCAGTTTTGCTGCTGACAACCAAAACCGGCTGATCACATGCTCAAGAAGGACCATCAGCCTAACAATGGATCATTAGCACACTGATGGCTGTTTACT
>NW_023626765.1:0-2789 GCF_014905685.2 Nematolebias whitei | reverse complement strand
ATCTCTACATGGGCATGCCTCAACATGTCTCTGCATCTACAGCTGGATGAACTTTTTCAGTTTTTGGGAGCAGAGTATGAGGGACTTATCAATAAAAGTAGTACGGATAAATGGGGATGTTTTGGTCAGTGAAGTAGACAAACAGGTAAAAACAGAAGGCCCTAACATATGTATGACAAAGTTAGTGAGGTCACAGTGTGTTTATGATTTCAGTTTTGACACTGATTATTGGTTGATAGTCTTATACCATAACTGGGTCACAAATGACCCCAGCGCGGCAAGTGCGTGTTGTTCTATAAAAAATAAAAATTAAATTTAGTGAAAAAAAAAATATATTTTTTTTATTTAAATAAAGGTTCCAGACAAAGTCAAAAAGCCTTGATGCAAAAAAAATTATTTAAAAGACAGTATCATGATTTAAAATTTAAAATGGGTCACTACGGACCCTAACATAGTAGGAAGGTTAACATCTCTCTGGTAGCCAAGGGAAAGGTCACGGAGAGAGGAGAAAAAGGAGGTTCTCTGACAGAAGAAGTGCTTCTAGGAGCATGCGAGGACTTGTTAGCAGATTATGAGAGAGAAGAAAGAGAAGTTTGTGCGGAGTACTGTGAGAAGACACACCCCATGACACTCCGGTCAAGACAGGTGCAGGGAAACTACCCCTTACTGCAGTCAGCAGGAGGGAGACTGAAATATGTACCTTTTCCCTTGGGAGATAGAGACGCGTTGGTTGATAAGCTTCCTAGTACCTCGGCAGGAGGAAGCTTATGGTTATCTGAGCTGGATGGACTCACGAGAGGAATGACTTTGGCACTAGGAGATTTTAGGGCAATTTTAGGACGTTGTGTCACCCCTATGGTGGGACATGTAATGGAACGAGCCGCCCGCACTGACACTCAGCCAAACCACACTCCTTTAGCAGTGGTAATTACACAATTAGCCAGACAAATTAAGCGACAGTTCCCTTTGTCTACTCTGGCAGCAATACCAAAATTTGAATGGGACCCTAAGGTCCACCCGAAAGACTACATCACTCAAGCAGTAGAGATTTGGATGAGACACACAACAGTTAATCCAAAAGGTGAACCGTCTAATCTGACTGAATTGTTCAGAGAAGCAGTTTTGAAGGGAGTACCTGATGAAGTGTCAGAGCTGATGGTGAAAAATCCTGATCTCCCAGGGTGCGAGCATGCTAAGTGGGAAAAACATTTACTAAATCATTTGCAGGCGGCACAGGACAAGTTAAAAAAGAAAAAAGATGAAAGAGCTGACCTAGAAAATCAACTCATCAAGTTACAACTTCAGGAAGCACGACAGAAGGTATCAAAGAACAAGGATAAATCTGAGAAAATGATGTTAGCTGTGGGAACAGGGAATGTTTCACAACTTGCACACAACAATGTCGCACCTGTGACTAATCAGTATCCTGGAGGAGGAGTTGTCTCCTCTCCATATCCCGATCCCTCTTTTCCCTTCCCGTCTTTTCCATTTGCGCGCAGGTCTGGTGGGACTGGACGTGGAAGAGGTTGGCGTGCTGGTGGTCGTGCACGGGGAGGCATGGCGTGTGGACGAGGGGGCTGGGGTGCACCCGGGCAAAGGAACCTGCAAGACGAAATCTGTTACAACTGCGGGAGACCTGGCCATTGGGCCAGACAGTGCAGAGCCCCACCCATGCAGGGGAGTAAAGGCGGAGGGTCACAAGGTATGATTCCACACAATCCTGTTAACATACCGCCTCCTGCCGGTGGCCAGTACCTGCAGTGGGAAGAAGACGTGTACCAACGATATTGACACACCCCTGAGACCCAGTCAGGTAACATGACTTCTGCAGACCCCATGTTATCTGCCAGAGTGGGAGGTCAACCAATGAACTTTCTAGTGGGCACAGGAGCCACATATTCGACTATAAACAGCACTCCCATCAACAGTTTAACATCAAAAACCGTGTCTTTGACAGGGTTCTCAGGGAAAGAGCAGAGTCTGCACTTAACAAAACCATTGACTTTTAACCTAGGGGCCCAGACGTTGCAACATTCTTTTGTCTGCTCCCAATCTAAAGGAATCTAAAATCTAAATCTAAATCTGAATCTAAAGGACTGTCTCCCAAGCTTTAATCAGCATGTGACAATTCCGACACGTGGAGACCGCACGCTGGACCGTGTTTACACAAACGTAAAAAATGCATACAAAGCCGAACCCCGCCCCCACCTAGGACTGTCAGACCACATCTCAATCTTCCTGGCTCCTGCTTACATGCCCCCGCTGAGACGCTCCAGACCGGTACAAAAGAAAGTTAAATGCTGGATCCAGGACAGTGGCCCCATACTGAGAGATTGTTTTGACCGAACAGACTGGCAGGTTTTCAGAGAAGCTGCTGAAAATGGAGGTTCGCTTGATCTTGACCAATACACATCCTCAGTACTGGGTTACATTAGTACATGTACTGACACAGTCTCCACTATCAGAAATGTTAAAAGCTACCCAAACAGAAAACCTTGGCTGAATGCAGAGGTGCGTACCCTGCTGGAAGCCAGGAACACTGCCTTCAGGTCTGGAAACTCAGAGGAGCTGAGTAGGACAAGAAAAGAGCTGGTTGCTGGTATTAAGAGGGCCAAGGCCACATATGCAAAGAGGATCGAGGGTCAATTCATCTCACAAGACCCTCGGAGCATGTGGAGGGGCATTAAGTGCATAACAGATTATAAAGGAAGGAGTGAACAATGCCCCAAAGACCCATCTCTGCCTGATGCCCTCAACAAGTTCTATGCACGCTTTGAAGACCCGAACAG
>NW_023626764.1:0-2789 GCF_014905685.2 Nematolebias whitei | reverse complement strand
TCATCTGTAGCAGGTGAGTATGATTAGTGCTGCCAACCAATCAGGGATAAAAAAAACACAGCAGCAGCAGCAGCTGAAATGCCTCAGTACCCCCTCCTTAAACATCGCCTCCAGGCGATTTCAGTCGCTTCTCAGGGTGGTCCCTGTAAAAAGAGGTTATGAGAGAAGAGTCGAAAATATAGGACCTGGGTATCCATGATCTCTCCTCCGGGCCGTATCCCTCCCAGTCCACTAGGTATCAGAAACCACGGCCTTGGCGACGAACGTCCAGGATCCGCCTAACGGTGTAAACCGGGTCGTTGTCAACCAGCCGGGCGGGTAGTGGGGGGTCGGTTGGGGGGTTGAGGGAGCTAACACCCACAGGTTTGATCTGCGACACATGAAAGGTCGGGTGGACCTTCATGAAGGAGGGCAGACGGAGCCTCACAGCAGAGGGATTTACAATTCTCTCCACGGGAAAAGGCCCAATGAACCTAGGGGAGAGTTTCCTCGGAAAGTCCTTTAACTGAATATCTCTGGTGGAGAGCCATACCTTCTGTCCTACTTGATACGAGGGTGCGGATGAACGGTGCCGGTCGGCAAACCTTTTGTTCCGGTGGGCGGTGCGCATTAAGGCTCTTCTGGTCTGGTTCCATATCTTGCGACAACGTCGGAGGTGGTGTTGGATGGAGGGGACCTTCAGGTTCATCGTTGGGGAACAAGGGAGGGTTGTAGCCTAGTGAAATTTCAAAGGGAGAAAAACCAGTGGCAGAGGAGGTGTGAAAGTTTTGAGCATATTCGACCCAAGGTAAGTGTTTGTACCAGGATGTGGGATTGTTATTGATGACGCAGCGTAATGACGTTTCAAGTTCTTGGTTACACCTTTCGGATTGACCATTAGACTGGGGGTGATGACCAGAAGTGAGACTAACCTTAGCTCCGAGGGTAGTACAGAATGCCTTCCAGACCTGAGAAATGAACTGGGGTCCACGGTCCGACAGGATGTCCAGGGGGATGCTGTGAAGGCGAAAAATGTGGGTGACCATCAGCTGAGCGGTCTCCAAAGCGGTGGGTAATTTGGGTAGAGGGACGAAGTGTGCAGACTTGGAAAATCTGTCAATGATAGTAAGAATGGCAGTGTTACCTTCCGAGGGCGGGAGACCAGTGACGAAGTCCAGAGAGATGTGTGACCAGGGACGACTTGGGATGGGTAAAGGCTGAAGGAGACCAGCAGGCTGTTGATTTCCATTCTTGTTTTGCACACATGTTAAACAGGCAGAGACAAAGTCTGTGATATCAGGATACAGAGTTGGCCACCAGAAATGTCTTTTACAGAAGGCAATCATACGTGTGACTCCGGGATGGCAGGTAAAGCGATGGTTATGGACCCAGTCCAGTACCTTACCAATAACTGATTTGGGGATAAACCTCCTTCCAGGTGGTCCAGAGCCAGGGTCAGGTTCAGAAGCTTGTGCCAATCTGATGGTGTTTTCGATATCCCAGGTGAGGGTCCCCACGAAGCAAGTGGACGGGAGAATGCTTGAGTTGGTCTTGGGAGAACCTGAGGGTGAAAACTGTCTGGAGAGAGCATCGGGTTTAACGTTTTTAGAACCGGGTATGTATGTTATGGAAAAATTGAATCTGGCAAAAAATAAGGACCATCGGACTTGTCTGGGGTTTAGTCTCTTAGCGTTCTGCAAGTAGGCTAGATTTTTATGGTCAGTCCAAATAACAAAAGGTGTTTCGGAACCCTCGAGCCAGTGTCTCCATTCTTCCAGAGCCAATTTGATAGCCAATAGTTCACGAATGCCCACGTCATAGTTCTTTTCAGCTGGGGAGAGTCGCCGAGAGAAAAAGGCACAGGGATGGACCTTGTTGTCTGCGTCTGAACGTTGGGACAGGACTGCCCCAACACCGAGATCCGAGGCATCAACCTCTACAATAAATTGCCTCTTGGGGTCAGGGTGGCACAAAATAGGAGCAGAGGAGAAACGAGCTTTCAACTCACCAAACGCTGTGTCTGCCTCAGGAGTCCAACAAAAGGTTTTTACTGTGGAGGTGAGTTGAGTGAGGGGAGCAGCAATCCGGCTGTAATCTTGAATGAACCGTCTATAGAAGTTGGCGAAGCCCAGGAACCGCTGGAGTTGTTTGCTGTCTTTAGGGACTGGCCAGTCAGTGACAGCTCAGACCTTCTCTGGGTCTGCACGAAACTGTCCCTTCTCCAAAATGAAACCCAAGAAGGGGACAGAGGTTACATGAAAATCACACTTTTCGGCTTTTACAAATAGTTGATTCTCATACAAACGCTCTAGTACAGGCTTAACATGGTTAACATGTACTCTTTCATCACGGGAGTAGATCAAAATATCATCTAAGTAGACAAAAACAAAGTCATCCAAAAAATCTCGTAGGACATCGTTAATGAGAGCCTGAAAAACAGCGGGTGCATTTGTGAGTCCGAAAGGCATCACCAAACATTCAAAGTGTCCAAGGGGGGTCTTAAAAGCAGTCTTCCATTCGTCCCCCTCCTTTATTCTTACCAAATGGTACGCATTGCCTAAGTCTAGCTTGGTGAATATGGTTGCAGAATGGAGCTGATCGTGAACTGAATCAATTAGTGCAAGGGGGTATTTATTCTTTACAGTGATTGCATTTAATCCTCGATAATCAATACAGGGTCTGAGGGTCTCTACAAAAAAAAAAAACCTGCCCCTAGTGGGCAGCGTGCAGATGGTCTCAGGTGAGTAGCTCTCAGATCTTAGAGGAGTGTTTCTCAGGAGGCTCAGGGAGTTCCACTCTGGAGGCAGGTA